>NC_042972.1:3642148-3734648 GCF_901001165.1 Salmo trutta | reverse complement strand
CCTCGCTCATTACTAGAGCTGTCTGGCTGTGTTGTTAGCTCCCTACTCGTCATGTTGTACACAGCTCCACTTCCTCGTTCATTACTAGAGCTGTCTGGCTGTGTTGTTATCTCCCTACTCATCATGTTGTACACAGCTCCACTTCCTCGTTCATTACTAGAGCTGTCTGGCTGTGTTGTTATCTCCCTACTCATCATGTTGTACACAGCTCCACTTCCTCGTTCATTACTAGAGCTGTCTGGCTGTGTTGTTATCTCCCTACTCATCATGTTGTACACAGCTCCACTTCCTCGCTCATTACTAGAGCTGTCTGGCTGTGTTGTTATCTCCCTACTCATCATGTTGTACACAGCTCCACTTCCTCGTTCATTACTAGAGCTGTCTGGCTGTGTTGTTATCTCCCTACTCATCATGTTGTACACAGCTCCACTTCCTCGTTCATTACTAGAGCTGTCTGGCTGTGTTGTTAGCTCCCTACTCATCATGTTGTACCACAGCTCCACTTCCTCGTTCATTACTAGAGCTGTCTGGCTGTGTTGTTAGCTCCCTACTCATCATGTTGTACACAGCTCCACTTCCTCGTTCATTACTAGAGCTGTCTGGCTGTGTTGTTATCTCCCTACATCAGTATCAAAGTCAAAATTCTGGTATCGTAACAACACTAATGTGTGTGTGTGTGTGTGTGTGTTTGCATGTGCACTGTGTCTGACCTGGCCTGTCAGACTGATGGGTGTAAAGTTAACTGTGTGTTAGCCAGACTGATGGGTGTAAAGTTAACGGTGTGTTAGCCAGACTGATCTGTGTAAAGTTAACTGTGTGTTAGCCAGACTGATGGGGGTAAAGTTAACTGTTTGTTAGCCAGACTGATGGGGGTAAAGTTAACTGTGTGTTAGCCAGACTGATGGGTGTAAAGTTAACTGTGTTAGCCAGACTGATGGGTGTAAAGTTAACTGTGTGTTAGCCAGACTGATGGGTGTAAAGTTAACTGTGTGTTAGTCAGACTGATGGGTGTAAAGTTAACGGTGTTAGCCAGACTGATGGGTGTAAAGTTAACGGTGTGTTAGCCAGACTGATGGGTGTAAAGTTAACGGTGTGTTAGCGTGCCAAATAGCGCTCTGTCAGATAGTCGCTGATGCGACGAGCTACTCTCATCCTATATTATTACTGGCATATTCAACACTGAAGGAAATATTTTAACTTCTATCCTCCAAGTTGTCTATGTATTTGACTAGTTGTTTTTGCAATAAGAAACTGTTCTTAAAGGAGCAATCTGCAGTTCAAAGTAAAACAAGCTTTTATTTTGGGTTTCGATGGGGTACGACAGTTGAACTAAGCTCATGGGGCAATCATAATATTCTTCAAGAATAAATGGATAAATATTATTAATTTAAATGTCCAAAAAATGGAAGTAGCAATCACATATTGCCCCTCTAATTGACTTGAATAAATATTGTATAAAGGTTAAATAAATAAAATAAGATTTCAGACAGTTGATCTCTTGACCTAGCTAATAAAATATGAATTCAGACAGTTGATTTCTTGACCTAAAATATGAATTCAGACAGTTGATCTCTTAACCTAGCTAATAAAATATTCATTCTGACAGTTGATTTCTTGACCTAGCTAATAAAATATTCATTCTGATAGTTGATTTCTTGACCTAGCTAATAAAATATTCATTCAGACAGTTGATCTCTTGATCATTCATTCTCTGACCTAGCTAATAGTATCTGTTTATGTGTTTTGGCTGACTGGGGTTGTGTTTACCTTCTCAAAGAACTGTTAGGAAAGAGTGAGGTCACTCAGCAACGACGATAGTTCCATCAATAGAGGGCAACCTGGTGAGAATGCTGACATAAAGACGGTTTAGCCTGTGTCCGGGAAACTAGCCCTCACGGTTAAGAGTAAGGGCTCTCTCTATTCAATCAGTATCGCATGAGCGGAGACTGCATTCTCGTTAAACGCTGCGCATTTCGGCTCAATTGGAAATGACCATTATATTTTAACCACACTGGTCAGAGTGCGTAAACACTTTAGCTGAACGCTGATGTACTCCAGGTAAGAGTTATTCTTGAGATCACATGTCATTCATGTCTCTCCTGTTGTGTTGAGTTAGATAGTGTGTGTTTTTTTTTATGTAAGTTTTTCAGTGGAGCCCAATTGAAACCTGGGTATCATTCTCAATGGTGCCCTGAGAAAAAAAACTATTCACAAATAAACATGACAATTCAATAAAACAGCAAAGAATTAGTTACAAGATACAGTAGTTACAGACACACTATGTGTGTGTGTGTGTGTGTGTGTGTGTGTGTGTGTGTGTGTGTGTGTGTGTGTGTGTGTGTGTGTGTGTGTGTGTGTGTGTGTGTGAGGACTAGGCCCTGAAGCTAACAGTCTGGTGTGTGTGAGGACTAGGCCAGTCTGCTAACAAACACAAACACACACTAACACAAGCTAACACACACTAACACACACAAACTAACACACACTAACACATGTAAACAAACCCTAACACAAGCTAACACACAGTAACACAAGCTATCACACACTAACACACACTAACACACACTAACACATACTAACACACACTAACACATACTAACACACACTAACACACACTAACACAAACTATCACACACACTAACACACACTAACACATGTTAACACACACTAACACATACTATCACACACTAACATACACTAACACACACTATCACATACTAACACACACTAACACATACTATCACACACTAACACACACTAACACATGTTAACACACACTAACACACACTAACACACACTAACACAAACTATCACACACACTAACACACACTAACACAAGCTAACACAAGCTAACACACAATTACACATGTTAACACACACTAACACATACTATCACACACTAACACACACTAACACACACTATCACACACTAACACAAGCTAACACACACTAACACACACTAACACAAGCTAACACACACTAACACACACTAACACATACTATCACATACTAACACACACTAACACACACTAACACACACTAACACAAGCTAACACACACTAACACACAATAACACACACTAATACACACTAACACAAGCTAACAAACAATAACACAAGCTATCACACACTAACACACACTAACACATACTAACACACACTAACACATACTAACACACACTAACACACACTAACACATACTATCACACACTAACACACACTAACACATACTAACACACACTAACACACACTAACACAAACTATCACACACACTAACACACACTAACACAAGCTAACACAAGCTAACACACAATTACACATGTTAACACACACTAACACATACTATCACACACTAACACACACTAACACACACTATCACACACTATCACACACTAACACAAGCTAACACACACTAACACACACTAACACAAGCTAACACACACTAACACACACTAACACATACTATCACATACTAACACACACTAACACACACTAACACACACTAACACAAGCTAACACACACTAACACACAATAACACACACTAATACACACTAACACAAGCTAACAAACAATAACACACGCTAACACACACTAACACACACTACACACGTTAACACACACTAACACACACTACACACGTTAACACACACTAACACACACTAACACAAGCTAACACACACTAACACAAGCTAACAAACAATAACACAAGCTAACACACACTAACACACACTAACACACACTAACACACACTAACACACGCTAACACACACTAACACAAGCTAACACACACAAACACAAGCTAACACACACTAACACACACTAACACACACTAACACAAGCTAACACACACCAACACAAGCTAACACACACTAACACAAGCTAACACACACTAACACACACTAACACACACTAACACACACTCACACACACTAACACAAGCTAACACAAGCTAACACACAATTACACGTGTTACACACACTAACACACACTAACACACACTAAGACACACAAACACACACTAACACACACTCACACACACTAACACAAGCTAACACACACTAACACACACTAACACACACTAACACACACTAACACAAGCTAACACACACTTACACAAGCTAACACACACTAACACACACTAACACACACTAACACACACTAACACACACTAACACACACTAACACAAGCTAACACACACTAACACACACTAACACAAGCTAACACACATGAACACACACGAACACACAAGCTAACACACTCTAACACACAGTAGGGAATAAGGTACCATTTGAGACACAGCCAGTGTTCCTCCTCAGTGACTTGTTCTCTCCCTCTGGTTAATGTAATGTGTTTTGCAAACTAATTAACTTTGACATGTACAGATGTAAGATCTTAATTTGATCATCATGGTGCAGGAGAACTTTCAAAGTTAAAATGCGTATTGTATTTGAGGTTTAAAAAGGCTTCTAGAGTTTGTAAAATTTAAAATTTAAAATTTCAGACTTGATTTTCCCTTAAGAAAAATGTTTCAACCCTTACAAAAATGTCCATTAATTATAATACACATAATAATTCACATTTTCTGTTGCTGGATGATTATTTTCCTGCTGTTGGAAACTGGCTCAAATTAAGATCCTACATCTGTAGTGAGGGAAAGATGACACAAGTGAAACCGTGAAGGTTTAACGGTTAAAGGTGTGTGTAAAAAAAACATGTAGATATTTTGTAGATGATTTCATTTTCAAATAACCGAAAGTGAGAGGTTGTAATCTGAATAAAGGGAAAAGGCCATTCTTGAACACGGGGTGAAACATTCTTACTAATTTGCTAGAGAACCAGTTCGGATTTCAGTATAGTTTTTGTATGACTGAAGCCTTTAGTGAGGGTCTGATTGAATATTTAATCATTTCTGCCCTTTGAATTCATATTCACTATATAAATAGGCCATTTAATTTTGTCTTGCTTGCCGTTCCAAATAAAGTGGAATATTTTGTGCTCATATAATTAAAAAAACAAGTCGTTAGCTGTATGGTTAAGGTTTATTTACTTATAGCAGTTTGAAGACTACTCTCTCACACCACCGGCTCATTGCAATTCTTACAACCCCACTGCTCTTACATTGTGGAAGCTCCCTCCCTCAATCTGTCTCCCTCGATCTCTCTCTCTTCCTCGCTCACTCTCTATCCCTCTCTCTCTCTCATCCTCGCTCTCTCTCTATCCCTCGCTCTCTCTCTCTTCCTCGTTCTCTCTCTCATCCTCGCTCTCTCTCTATCCCTCGCTCTCTCTCTATCCCTCGCTCTCTTCCTCGCTCACTCTCTATCCCTCGCTCTCTTCCTCGCTCACTCTCTATCCCTCGCTCTCTCTCTCTTCCTCGCTCTCTCTCTCTTCCTCGCTCTCTCTCTCTTCCTCACTCTCTCTATCCCTCGCTCTCTCTCTTTCTCGCTCACTCTATCCCTCGCTCTCTCTCTCGCTCTCTCTCATCCTCGCTCTCTCTCTATCCCACGCTCTCTCTATCCCTCGCTCTCTCATCCTCGCTCTCTCTCTTCCTCGCCCTCTCTCTATCCCTCAATCTCTCTCTATCCCTCCCTCTCTCTCTTCCTCGCTCTCTCTAGCCTCTCTTTCTATCCCTGACACATCTCTATTCCTCTGTCTCTCTCTGTCTCCCTCTCTATCAATCTCTCAAGCTGTCTCTATCCATTCTGTCTCTCTCTGTCTCCCTCTCTATCACTCATTCTCACTCCCTTCTTCCCTCTGTCCCTCGATCTCTCTCTCTTTCCATCCCTCTCTCTCTCTCGATCTGTAACTCTCTGTCTCTCTTTCTATCCCTCTGTCTCTCTCCCTGCCCCCCCCTCTACCTCGATCTGTAACTCTCTCTCTCTCTTTTTATCCCTCTGTCTCTCTCCCTGTCCCTGTCCCCCCCCCCTCTCTCCCTCTGTCTCAATTCAATTCAATTCAATTCAAAGGGCTTTATTGGCATGGGAAACATATGTTTACATTGCCAAAGCAGGTGAAATAGACAAGAAACAATCATAAACGAAGAGTAAACTTAACACTTACAAGTTTTAAAGGAATAGTATTTGGTCTTCACTGGTTGACCTTTTCTTGTGGCAATAGGTCACAAATCTTGCTGCTGTGATGGCACACTGTGGTATTTCACACAATAGATATGGGAGTTTATCAAAATAGGATTGGTTTTGAAATTCTTTGTGGATCTGTGTAATCTGAGGGAAATATGTTTCTAATATGGTCATACATTTGGCAGGAGGTTAGGAAGTGAAGCTCAGTTTCCACCTCATTTTGTGGGCCGTGTGCACATAGCCTGTCTTCTCTTGAGAGCCAGGTCTGCCTATGGTGGCCTTTCTCAATAGCAAGGCTATGCCCACTGAGTCTGTACATAGTCAAAGCTTTCCTTAAGTTTGGGTCAGTCACAGTGGTCAGGTATTCTGCCACTGTGTACTCTCTGTTTAGGGCCAAACAGCATTCTAGTTTGCTCTGTTTTTTTGTTAATTCTTTCCAATGTGTCAAGTAATTATCTTTTTGTTTTCTCATGATTTGGTTGGGTCTAATTGTGTTGCTGTCCTGGGGCTCTGTGGGGTGTGTTTGTGAGCAGAGCCCCAGAACCAGCTTGCTTAGGGGGCTCTTCTCCACGTTCATCTCTCTGTAGATGATGGCTTTGTTATGGAAGGTTTGGGAATCGCTTCCTTTTAGGTGGTTATAGAATTGAATGGCTCTTTTCTGGAATTTGATAATTAGCAGGTATCAGCCTAATTCTGCTCTGCATGCAGTATTTGGTGTTCTACGTTTTACACGGAGGATATTTTTGATGAATTCTGCATGCAGTGTCTTCATTTGGTGTTTGTCCCATTTAGTGAATTCTTGGTTGGTGAGTGGACCCCAGACCTCACAACCATAAAGGGCAATGGGTTCTATAACTGATTCAAGTATTTTTTTGCGATATCCTAATTGGGATGTCGAATTTTACGTTCCTTTTGATGGCATAGAAGGCCCTTCTTGACTTGTCTCTCAGCTCGTTCACAGCTTTGTGGAAGTTACCTATGGTGCTGATGTTTAGGCCAAGGGATGTATTGCTTTTTTGTGTGTTCTAGGGCAACAGTGTCTAGATGGAATTTGTATTGGTGGTCCTGCTGACTGGACCTGTTTTGGAACACCATTATTTTTGTCTTACTTAGATTTACTATCAGGGCCCAGGTCTGTCAGGGCCCAGGTCTGGCAGAATCTGTGAAGAAGATCTAGGTGCTGCTGTAGGCCCTCCTTGGTTGGGGACAGATCTAGGTGCTGCTGTAGGCCCTCCTTGGTTGGGGACAGATCTAGGTGCTGCTGTAGGCCCTCCTTGGTTGGGGACAGATCTAGGTGCTGCTGTAGGCCCCCCTTGGTTGGGGACAGAAGCACCAGATCATCAGCAAACAGTAGACATTTGACTTCAGATTCTAGTAGGGTGAGGCCGGCTGCTGCAGACTGTTCTAGTGCCATCGCCAATTCATTAATATATATGTTGAAGAGGGTGGGGCTTAAGCTGCATCCCTGTCAATCCCCATGGCCCTTGGGAAGATTTGTGTTTAGTTTTTGCCAATTTCAACAGCACACTTGTTGTTTGTGTACATAGATTTTATAATGTCGTATGTTTTTCCCCCAACACCACTTTCCATCAATTTGTATAGCAGACCCTCATGCCAAATTTAGTCAAATGCTTTTATTGAAATCAACATAGCATGAGAAGACTTTGCTTTGTTTTGGTTTGATTGTTTGTCAATTAGGTTGTGCAGGGTGAATACGTGGTCTGTCGTACAGTAATTTGGTAAAAAGCTAATTTGACATTTGCTCAGCACATTGTTTTCACTGAGGAAATGTACGAGTCTGCTGTTAATAATAATGAGGAGGATTTTCCCCAAGGTTATTGTTGACGCATATCAAATTGGTCTCCGCTTTGGGGTGATCAGCCATTGGTTCCAATTATTGGGGAAGCTAAGGATGATGTTAAAGAGTTTAAGTATAGCCAATTGGAATTTGTGGTCTGTATATTTGATCATTTCATTGAGGATACCATCAATCCCACAGGCCTTTTTGTCCTGTAGTTCATTCAACGTAATTGGTGAATCCAGTGTGTTCTGGTTGCCTTTAATAGTTGATTCTAAGATTTAAATTTGATCATATCTATTTTTTTTTGCTGTTTGTTCTTTGTTATAGAACCAAAAAGATTGGAGAAGTGGTTTATCCAGACATCTCTGTTTTGGATAGATAACTCTTCCTGTTGTTGTTTGTTTAGTGTTTTCCAATTTTCCCAGAAGTGGTTAGAGTCTATGGATTCTCTCTTGGTCTCTATCCCTCTCTCTCTTTCTCTATCCTCTCTCTCTTAGCAGCACATTATCATCATACACGCAGCCAAATAAGAGCAGAATAACACGTTAAAGAAAAAATAATTCAATATTTATTTGCTGTATAAACATCTTGTGTTGTTTTCCATATAACTATACAATACGTTGGTTTAACATCCTTCGACATCAGGAAGTATCAACTGCCTTGCTGACAGTGTTATTAGCATCTTTTATACAGCATACAGCACACATAGAAACAGCTATTGAACGGGTATGAAGCTGTTACAAGATGCAGAAGATGCATTGTCAAAAAAAATCCCTGAAAATTCCCTCAGTGAGGTAAGATACGGTACCTTTAGAAAGCATTCATAGCCCTTGACTTATTCCACATGTTGTTGTGTTACAGCCTGAATTCAAAATGGATTAAATATTTTTTTAAATCTCACCCATCTATGCACAATTACCCATAATGACAAAGTGAAAACATGTTTTATTTTTTTATTTTTGCAAATCTATTGAAAATGTAAATATCTCATTTACATAAGTATTAGCACACCCTTGGCAGTGATTGCAGCTGTAAATCTTTCTGGGTAAGTTTCTAAAAGCTTTGCACACCTGGATTGTACAATATTTGAACACTATTATTTTTGTAATTCTTCAAGCTTTGTCAAGTTGGTTATTGCTGAACAGACATTTTCATGTCTTGTCATAGACTTTCAAGCAGATTTAAGTCAAAACTGTAACTCGGCCACTCAGGAACATTCAATGTTGTCTTGGTAAACAACTCCAGTGTAGATTTGACCTTAGGTTATTGTCCTGCTGAAAGGGGAATTCATCTCCCAGTATCTGGTAGAAGGCAGACTGAACCAGGTTTTCCTCTAGGATTTTGACTGTGCTTAATTCTATTCTGTTTATTTTTATCCAAAAAGTTTTTTTTTTTAAAGTGGCAATGACAAGCATTCCCATAACATGATGCAGCCATTCCTGATAATATGAAGCGTGGTACTCAGCGATGTGTTGTGAAGGATTTGCCCCAAACATACGGCTTTGTGTTCAGGGCAAAAAGTGAATTGCTTTGTCACATTTTTTTGCAGTTTTAATTTAGTGCCTTATTGCAAACAGGATGCATGTTTTGGAATATTTTTATTCTGTACAGGCTTCCTTCTTTTCACTCTGTCATTTAGGTTAGTATTGTGGAGTAACTACAATGTTGTTGATCCATCCTCAGTGTTCTCCCATCACAGCCATTAAACTCTGTTAACTCTTTTAAAGTCACCATTGGCCTCATGGTGAAATCTCTGAGCAGTTTCCTTCCTCTCCGGCAACTGAGTTAGGAAGGACACCTGTATCTTTGTAGGGACTGGGTGTATTGATACACCATCCAAAGTGTATTTAATAACTTCACCATGCTCAAAGAGATATTCAATGTGTGCAGTAGGTTTTCTTCTCTCTAATTCCACTTTGACATTCTGGGGTATTGTGCGTAGGCCAGTGACACGAAATCTTAATTTAATCAACTTTAAATTTAGGCCGCAACACAACAAAAATGTGGAAAAAGTCAAAGGGGTGTGAATACTTTCTGAAGGCGCCGTAAACATTTATCATTCACTTTCGTTCTTCTCCTCTTTTCCCTGGCCTCTCTCCCTCCATCCATCTCACAGATCCAACACACTCTTAGGTCTATGTCCCAAATTGCACCCTATTCCCTATATAGTGCACTAATTTTGACCAGAGCTGTTTGAAACTTGGTCAAAAGTAGTGCACTATATAGGGAATAGGGTGCAATTTGGAACGCATGCTTAGTTAACAGGAAGAAGCTACAATAAAATGTCACAAAAAAAATATACAAATATTCTTGTGTTTTGTCAAATATACAAACAGAGAAAAACACTTAGGGTTTTTCTTTTCATCGTTACAAAAAGACACAAACACATGAAGCAGCTTGAAATCAAGGATTTTCTCTTTAAAAAAAAAAAAATTATAAAAAAAACTTCGGCACTGAAATACATTTCAACCCTAGGGTGTAACGTACGGCTTGTGTCCCAAATGGCACCCTACTCCTTACATAATGCACTACTTTTGACCGGAGCCCTTATGGTGCCATCGTTAAAAGTAGCGCACTATAAAAATAAAAAAGTGTGCAATTTGGGACGAAGTGTGATCGACTTGTCCACATTTCCTTATTGTTGTGACTGGGTTCAGACTCCAAACTGATAAAGTTCTATCTGGAATAATGCTATATATTATATTTAGGAGAAACAACTTTGCATATCAGCTTTAAGATATAACATATTGAAAGGCCACAGGAATTAGACTGATAGGATAGAGCACATTATCAAAACAAAACTAAATCGTTGAAGAAGAAAGACATTTGGATGTAATGAGCAGCGATAGATCTAGAAGAAATACTCAGATATAAGTACTAGGTTGTCTCCTAGCTGTGTAGCCTAGTCCCAGATATGTCTGTGTTATCATTCCACTCCAATGGCTAAACATAGGACACAAGAGGATAAGGAGTGGAATGTTAGCACAAACAGACTGGCTCCCGGGCTAGGTGTTGAGATACAAACAAACTGCTGTTATTAATAAGAGCAGTTTTGGTGGGTGCTTATATCTGTCCTATTTCAAATGTGTATTAATAGGCATGTGTGAATTGGAAATGTTTTTTATTTTTTTGTTTGTTGCATATCCCAACTCTCCCTGAGACACCCCCAGAGAGTGGGGTCGCGGCCAGGTTCTGCCAATATTAACAGCGACCCTGGAGCAATTAGGGGTAAAGTGCTCAAGGGCACGTCGATAGATAGTTCAAACCCCCAAGCCGACAAGGTGAACAAACAACCTTTCGGTTACTGGCCCAACGCTGTTACTGCAAGGCTACCTACCACCATATTAGCCTGGGTGCCAGTCTGTTTTTGCTTTGTATGAAACACATTTGTCTGGCTTGACAATGGAGTTAGTGTAGCAGGTTTCCCTGTGCTTGCCTAACAGTATAGATTTCTTCCTCACACGGCCTCAGCTGGGGAGTAACGTTACGAGGCTCGTCTCTGTTACATTGGCAAGATAAAGCACAGATGTGGGACCCAGGCTAGCAAACCAAATGAAGCCCTGTACTTTGGACACCCCAGATGAAGGAAAGGTAACTTCAGTCCCAAAGCAGAGCGCTCCGGGGGTAAATGTTTCCCCCTAGGTACAGGTCTAGAATCAGCCTTTCCTACCCAAATCCTAACCTTAACCATTAGTGGACAAAATGCTAAACTGACCCATGATCAGCATTTAAGGGAAACTTCACCCTACAAAAAAAAAAGAAAAAAATCTAAGCAGTCAGCGATACAGCTGTATTCTGTATTTACGTGTAGAATTCGAATTCTAGAATTATTATTATTATTATCGTGAAAAACAGAGTAACACAAACAAATGTATAAAATACTGTTGATATAATATTACAGAGTAAAAGAACCTCATCTGAAGACCCGTTAAAGACAAAGGCCGTGACCCAAAAGGCAACCTATTCCCTATATAGTGCACTACTTTTGACCACAGTAGAGCACTAGAGGAGTGCACTTTATAGGGAATAGGGTGCTATTAGTTGTCCGTCATTACATGTATATTTTTTTATTTATATTATCATTAAAAGAACAACATTTTTTTTATACAACGATATTTCTAAAAGTGAAATACAAAGAGTATTGAACAGTCAACAATATAGAAAGAGTTGTATTATAAGGTTATAGAATAAGGCTAGCTGAAAGCAACCCTGCTCTTTGGACCAGTCTCATGTAACAATGTCACAAAAAAAAAAAAAAAGGTTTCCAATAACTTTCCCCAACATTCCCAGGTTTTCCAGAATTCCCGGCTGGAGATTCACGTAAATCAGGAGCAAATAAACAGGAAAATCCAGGAATCCTCCAAACAGGATTTCTGGAAAACCTTGGGAAATTTACCGGAAATGTCCAACCCTAGTCATAAATCCTCTTAGCTACATACTGTATGCTGCTGTATGTTATCAGCTACAGCTTATAACTCGTTATAAGAGCTATACTTGACAGACAGCAGTAATAGTAGTTAAAAACAGTTCTCGTTGTCCGACTTCCAGCTGGTAAATAAACAACATCCAATAAACTCCTAAATAGCCTGGGGTACCAGTCTGTTTGTGCAATATTATTCCAGCTGTCATTCCAACTTGTCACATCCAAACAAGAGGCAAGGAGTGGAATGATATTACACAAATAGACTGGTACCCAGGCCTCCTCCCAACCCTCTTCCTAGGGTAGTCACCTGCACACCACTGTTGGACAACACGCAGTAGATTGTTCATGTATAGAACATAACATAATATATCATTTACCTTATATTTTATTCATAAAGTAATAATTTAGTGTAATGTAATATAATATTCATAATATCGCCAAGGCTTGCGGGGTGAATCGACCCAGGATTAAAATTCTCTCTTGGAGAGGAAGTGAGGTTCTTTTGCTGAGACAAACAGATCCATGACTTCGTCCCCCCAAAATGGCACCCTATTCACTATGTAGTCCACTCGTTTTGACCAGAGCCTTATGGGTCCTAGTCAAAAGTAGTGCACTATATAGGGAATAGGGCGCCATTTTGGGGATGCAGCCCCATCTTTTCATATGCAGTTAAGGAACAATAAGCTTCACCCAGCCAGTCCCAGCCCACAACATGGCCAGACCAGCTGCAGGAGCTAGTCTCTGCCTAGGACTGCCTCTACACCACACCATCTCTGTGCTAGTCTCTCCCACTCTCCTCCCTCTCTCCTCCCTCTTCTCCTCCTCTTCTCTTTGAATCTATCTTTCTCTGGAGAACTAGTTAATGCGCCTAGAAGTGAAATAGGCTTCACCACTGTGCAAAACTGCATTAGATCATCGTTACAAACATTAAAAAAAAAAATACAAAAAAAATACAAAAAACAACCAGAATATTATGAAAAGTAATTTTCTCTTGGTCTGTTTTCTCTTTAGTTATAGAGTCTCCTTCCGATGTTCTAGTGCTTCTGTCTCTGGTGTTGGACAGGTACGATTCCCGTAGTAGTAGAAGACATACAGTATGTCCATACATTTGTGCCTAAATGTATACAAATATACAAATGCATGTAGACATACATTAGTACTTGTACATGTTATATGCATCACTTGAACATACTTGTGTTTGTGTTAAAAAAAAATCTTTGTTTAAAAAAATTAAAAATAAAATCAGACCCCAGACACTGTAACACATTGGCACCATCTTCATCATCATTCAGTAGGGTGACATCACCTCCGTAACGGTAACTCCCAGAGAAGACAACACATTGGCACCATTATCATCAGGAGGTTGTCGTCCAAGAGGACAACAATAAATGAGTGACTGGATCAGATACACAATTCGTTTTCTGTCTTTGTATGACACTCTGTGTTCTGTTCTTCTCTGTTCTGTTCTGCTCTTCTCTGTTCTGCTCTGCTCTTCTCTGTTCTGCTCTTCTCTGTTCTGTTCTACAGCGTAGCATGTCTCAGTCTTCTCCTAGGACTTCTTCTTTCCTTAGACAAAAAAAAAACAAGCTGCTCCAAAGGCAAGACGACAAGCTTTCCAAACCACTGAGGAGAGGAGACAGGGCTTCTTCCTCTTCCTCTACAAGCCAAGCAGACTTCCATTTGGCCTCTGATCTGTCCCTGTCCACGCATCGTCAGTCCCTGTCCACGCATCGTCAGTCCCTGTCCAAGCACCGTCAGTCCACCATCCCAGGCTATACGCTGTCAAAGCCAGCCAGCCAATCTCTGAAGAGAAGAGAAAAAAACATTCACATCCAAGATGGCCGCTCAAGTCCCGCCCCCCTCACCACCCCTTCATGTAGATTCCAGCGTGTCGAGCTGGAACACGTTGTGATTGGTTGGCGTGGTGAAAAACAGTTGGTCATTGGTGGAGGAGCGGTTATCACACGGGCTATTGAGCCCCAATGTTCTCTCAAAGTCCAAGAGCTGACCCATGAAGTTAAAGTTGGGTGAGATGTTGGACTTCTTCTGTTTCACAAAGTCGTAGGCGTCGTTGAGTGACAGGTTGAGCTTCTGCATCAGGTAGGCCACGGTTACCGTTACCGAGCGACTGATCCCTGCCAGGCAGTGCACCAGGATACCACACTTTTTGGAACGAGCTTCGTCTGGAGGAAGAGAAAAGATAGAGATACAGATTAGTTTTATGCGTTTGAGAGGCAACACAATTTAGAGTTATATCAACTCCACCTCTCTGGTTTTTTGGAGTTTATAATGAGAGAACACGGTAACGCTTTACTTGACACCGAGCATCATAACAGGTTATGACACAGTCATAACCTTGTCATAATACTGTATGTAATAACAGCTGACATAACACTGTCATGACCCCATATATTTACACTTGTTGTGTCATATACTGAAGAAAAATATAAACGCAAAAATGCAACAATTTTCAAAGATTTTACTGAGTTACAGTTCATATAAGGAAACCAGTCAATTGAAATAAATTCATTAGACCCTAATCAATGGATTTCACATGACTGGGCAGGGGCGCAGCCATGGGTGGGCCTGGGAGGGCATAGGCCCACCCACTGGGGAGACAGGATCAGCCAATCAGAATGAGTTTTTCCCCACAAAAGGGCTTTAATACAGACATAAATACTCCACAGTTTCATCAGCTGTCCGGGTGGCTGGTCTCAGACGATCCCGCAGGTGAAGATGCCAGATGTGGAGGACCTTGGCTGGCATGGTTACACGTGGTCTGCATTTGTGAGGCTGGTTGGACTTACTACCAAATTCTCTAAAATGGTTGAGAAATTAACATAAAATTCTCTGGCAGCAGCTCTGGTGGACATTCCTGCAGTCAGCATGCCATTTGCATGGTCCCTCAAAACTTGAGACATCTGTGGCATTGTGTTGTGTGACAAAACTGAACATTTTAGAGAGGCCTTTTATTGTCCCCCCAGCACAAGGTGCACCTGTGTAATGATGATGCTGTTTAATCAGCTTCTTGACATGCCACACCTGTCAGGTGGATGGATTATCTTGGCAAAGGAGAAATACTCACTAACTGAGATGTAAATAAATAGATGCAGAAAATTTTAGAGAAATAAGATTTTTATGCATCTGGAAAATTTAGAGGATCTTTTATTTCAGCTCATGAAACAAGGGACCAACACTTTACATGCGTTTATATTTTGTTCATTATATATTGCATTATTTTATGGTTGGTCCCCTGCCAAGAAGTTTCCTTTCGTTTGAAAGTTTGGAGCAGTGGAAATGCCATCTCTGGAGTGATGAATCACGCTTCACCAACTGGCTGTCCAACGGACAAATCTGAGTTTGGCAGATGCCAGGAGAACGCTACCTGCCCCAATGCACAGTGCCAACTGTAAAGTTTGGTGGAGGAGGAATAATGGTCTGGGGCTGTTTTTCATAGTTCGGGCCCCTTAGTTCCAGTGAAGGGAAATATTAACGCTACAGCATACATTGACATTCTAGACGATTCTGTGCTTCCAACTTAGTGGCTAATGTTGTAATTAAGTTTGGGGAAGGTCCTTTCCTGTTTCAGCATGACAATGCCCCTGTGCACAAAGCGAGGTCCATACAGAAATGGTTTGTCGAGATTGGTGCTGAAGAACTTGACTGGCCAGCACAGAGCCCTGACCTCAACCCCCATTAAACACCTTTGGGATGAAATGGAACGCTGACTGCGAGCCAGGCCTAATCGCCCAACATCAGCGCCCGACCTCACTAATGCCCTTGTGGCTGAATGGGAGCAAATCCCCACAGCAATGTCCCAACATCTAGTGGAAAGCCTTCCCGGAAGAGTGAAGGCTGTTATAGCAGCAAAGGGGGGGGGGGACCAACTCCATATTGATGGCCATGATTTTGGAATGAGCTGTTGGATGAGCAGGTGTCCACATATTTTTGGTCATGTAGTATATTTCCCTAAAAGTTGAGGAGCAAACCCTGCTACCATCATTCCAGAGATCGACCAAGACCCTTAAATACTTCCTGACTCTGACTCAATCCTTTCACGTCATAATGATCAGCTGCGAAAAGCCAACTGACATTTACTCCTGAGGTGCTGACCTGTTGCACCCTCGACAACTACTGTGATTATTATTATTTGACCATGCTGGTCATTTATGAACATTTGAACATCTTGGCCATGTTCTGTTATAATCTCCACCCGGCACAGCCAGAAGAGGACTGGCCACCCCTCATAGCCTTGTTCCTCTCTAGGTTTCTTCCTAGGTTCTGGCCTTTCTAGGGAGTTTTTCCTAGCCACCGTGCTTCTACACCTGCTTGCTTGCTGTTTGGGGGTTTTAGGCTGGGTTTCTGTACAGCACTTTGATATATCAGCTGATGTAAGAAGGGCTATATAAATACATTTGATTTGATTTGATATCGACCAAGAGCCTTAAATACTTCCTGACAAGGCATCGGACATTCCAGAGCCAAACAAAAACTCCACATTCCCATGAAGCTGAAGAGGGGAAACCCTGGATATTCCTTGGGGATGGGAGTAGACTGATTACTGAAATACTGAAATTAACGTCAAAATCGTCTGGTCTGAAATATAGAAACTATCGTTAAATAGTCTGATCTGAAATACTGAAAGTCTAATCTCAAACACTGAAACTAACAACAAATCAGCTGATGTTAAATATTGAAAGTCTGATCTGAAATACTGAAACTAAAAACAAATAATCTGATGTGAAATACTAAAATAGTCTGATCTGAAATACTGAAATGTACTATGAAATTGCTCTAAGCAAAGCTCTCTGTTATAATCCCTTGTGTATCGTCGTGACTCAACTGTCGTGACTAACCAGTAGTCCTCAACAGTCAAGAAAATCTTCTTGGGTTTTCTATTGATACTGCGAATACGAGGTGAAAACGAGTCTATATTGGTAGACGTTGTGTTGTGCCTCTGAGTAAGTGAAGAGAAACTCTCTGAAAAGAGTGCTAATACAGGGATGCATCTCAAATAGCACCCTATTCCCTATATAGTGCACTACTATAGACCAGAGCCCTATTCCCTATATAGTGCACTACTATAGACCAGAGCCCTATTCCCTATATAGTGCATTACTATAGACCAGAGCCCTATTCCCTATATAGTGCACTACTTTAAACCAGGGCCCTATTCCCTATATAGTGCACTACTATAGACCAGAGCCCTATTCCCTATATAGTGCACTACTTTAGACCAGGGCCCTATTCCCTATATAGTGCACTACTATAGACCAGGGCCCTATTCCCTATATAGTGCACTACTATAGACCAGGGCCCTATTCCCTATATAGTGCACTACTATAGACCAGAGCCCTATTCCCTATATAGTGCACTACTATAGACCAGGGCCCTATTCCCTATATAGTGCACTACTATAGACCAGGGCCCTATTCCCTATATAGTGCACTACTATAGACCAGAGCCCTATTCCCTATATAGTGCACTACTATAGACCAGGGCCCTATTCCCTATATAGTGCACTACTATAGACCGGGGCCCTATTCCCTATATAGTGCACTACTATAGACCAGAGCCCTATTCCCTATATAGTGCACTACTATAGACCAGGGCCCTATTCCCTATATAGTGCACTACTTTTGACCGGGACCCTATTCCCTATATAGTGCACTACTTTTGACCGGGACCCTATTCCCTATATAGTGCACTACTTTGGACCAGGGCCCATAGGTAATAGGATACCATTTGGGACACATCATCCCAGGCGTGACCATGAATGGGGAAGGAGGATATTAATAAACCTGTCTTGGATGTGGCGTAAGCTTCCAAAGACTTTTCTCTCCTGCTAAATATCACTGTGACTTATTTTCTTTCACGTTGAGTTTCACTGTTATACAAGTTTACAATAGATCGTTGTTTTAACCCAGTTGTTCTTAATGAAGAGACATGGACAAATAAACAAGGAGACCCATAATGGTCGTGCAGCTTAAAAAGGCTTCGTAAAGCCTTCATAAACACTACATAAATGTGTTACAAATCATCTATAACCGTATGTCATGCTTTATAAAAGGTTTCATAAATGTGGAATAACCCGTGTGATATAACTTACTATGACAAACCGGCGCTTTATAAAGGGTGACATAAGCATCGCTTAGTAAAGGCCTCAATGAATCATGTTAAACGGAGGCTTCACAAATCATTTATAACCCTGTCATTCATCTTGGTAGAGCTATGCAATGCCAGGATATTGAATTCAATTCCCGGGACCAGTAGGATTGCACAACCTCTTTCCATCTTGGGTGCATAGTCAATATTGGACCTGACCTCAACTTCCCCCACAATGCTGTGCTGCGGGATGACACATATTCTAAAGTTCAGGAAAGGAAGACCCACAGTTCCCTCTGCTACAGAGGATAAGTTCATTACAGTTATCAGCCATCAGAAATTGTAGCCCAAAAAAAATGCTTCAGAGAAGTTCAAGTAACAGACACATCTCAACATCAACTGTTCAGAGGAGACTGTGTGAATCAGGCCTTCATGGTTGAATTGCTGCAAAGAAACCCCTACTAAAGGACACCAATAATAAGAAGAGACTTGCTTGGGCCAAGAAATACAAGCATTGGACATTAGACCGGCGGAAATCTGTCCTTTGGTCTGATGAGTCCAAATTTGAGATTTTTGGTTCCAACCGCCGTGTCTTTGTGAGATGCAGAGCTGGTGAACGGATGATCTCCGCATGTCTGGTTCCCACCGTGAAGCATGGAAGAGGAGGTGTGATGGTGTGGGGGTGCTTTGCTGGTGATACGGTCTGTGATTTATTTAGAATTCAAGGCACACTTAACCAGCATGGCTACCACAGCATTCTACAGCGACACGCCATCCCATCTGGTTTGCGCTTAGTGGGACTATCATTTATTTTTCAACAGGACAATGACCCAACACACCTCCAGGCTGTGTAAGGGCTATTTGACCCCAAGAAAGAGAGTGATGGAGTGCTGCATCGATTACCTGGCCTCCACAATCACCCAACCTCCACCCAATTGAGATGGCTTGGGATGAGTTGGACCGCAGAGTGAAGGAAAAGCAGTCAACAAGTGCTCAGCATTTGTGGGAACTCCTTAAAAACTGTTGGAAAAGCATTCCTCATGAAGCTGGTTGAGAGAATGCCAAGAGCTTGCAAAGTGGTCATCAAGGCAAAGAGTGGCAACTTAGAAGAATCTCAAATATAAAATGTATTTTGATTTGTTCTATACTTTTTTGGTTACTATATGACTCCATATGTGTTATTTCATAGTTTTGATGTCTTCACTATTATTCTACAATGTAGTAAAAATAAAGAAACCCCTGGAATGAGTAGGTGTGGTCAAAATTTTGACTGGTACTGTATAAGCCTGAGATATCAACCATTCTAAATAGTCCCGTGTGGCTCAGTTGGTAGAGCATGGTGTTTGCAACGCCAGGGTTGTGGGTTCGATTCCCACGGGGGACCAGTACGGAGAAAAAATGTATGAAATGTATGTATGCATTCACTACTGTAAGTCGCTCTGGATAAGAGCGTCTGCTAAATGACAAAAAAAAAAAAAAATTGGCCTTAGTGGGAGTGACCATAGAATTCAATAGGAGTGACCTTACTGAGTAAAGGATTTGTCATCATCACTACTAACACAGTCAAAAAGTCATAATTATGGTTAAACCCTGCCCATTTCCACAATTTAACTTCTTAAAATGTGATTTTAACCTCTAACCTAAAAGCCAAGTTTTTTAGTTTTTTCACACTTTTTCTCCCCAATTACGTGATATCCAATTGGTAGTTACAGTCTTGTCCCATCGCTGCAACTCCCGTACGGACTCGGGAGAGGCGAAGGTCGAGAGCCATGCCTCCTCTGAAACACGACCCTGCCAAGCCGCACTGCTTCTTGACACACTGCTTCGCTTAACCCCGGAAGCCAGCCGCACCAATGTGTCGGAGGAAACACCGTACAGTTAGCGACCGTGTCAGCGCGCATGCTCACAGCCCGGCCCGCCACATGGAGTCGCTAGAGCGATGGGACAAGGACGTCCCGGCCGGCCAAACCCTCCCATAACCTGGACGACGCTCTGGGCCAATTGTGCGCCGCCTCATCGGTCTCCCGGTCGCGGCCGGCTGCGACACAGCCTGGGATTGAACCAGGCTCTGTAGTGACGCCTCAAGCATTGCGATGCAGTGCCTTAGACCGCTGTGCCAATCGGGAGGCCCCATGAAGGCAAAATGTGATGCATTGGTCCACCAGACCTTCATTTGGGTGGAAGTGTCTGGGAATGAGATTCGCTGTAATGTGACTAATATGACTCCACTTTAGAGCGTATTCCAATCCTTCACCACAACAGGTCACCCTTTATAAAGCACATGTTTATATCATATTTGACATAGTGGATTACGTCACATTTGACCTTGGTGATTATGTCACAGTTCTGCCACATTCATGAACCCTTTATAAAACAACATGACGTATATGGTTATAGATGCTTCGTAACACATGTATGTAGTGCTTATGACGGCTTTATGAAGGCTTTATAACATGAACGTCATTTAAAGCGGGACCGAATAACACCAGTCATTCACATAACCATAAGGACTAAGTTGGGGAATAATGTCTGTTAAGTAATGTATGAGATTAGAGCCTTGATGAGATTATGTTCTGTACATTCAGCCTTCTTGAGGTTTTTTGATCTTCTGACTGAAGGCTAATAGCCATGCCAGACAACCACATTACAGAAATGGAATAAGATAACGGAATAAGGTAACGGAATAAGGTAACGGAATAAGGTAATGGAATAAGGTAATGGAATAAGGTAATGGAATAAGGTAATGGAATAAGGTAACGGAATAAGGTAACGGAATAAGGTAACGGAATAAGGTAATGGAATAAGGTAACGGAATAAGGTAATGGAATAAGGTAATGGAATAAGGTAATGGAATAAGGTAATGGAATAAGGTAATGGAATAAGGTAACGGAATAAGGTAACGGAATAAGGTAATGTAATAAGGTAACGGAATAAGGTAACGGAATAAGGTAACGGAATAAGGTAATGGAATAAGGTAATGGAATAAGGTAATGGAATAAGGTAATGGAATAAGGTAACGGAATAAGGTAACGGAATAAGGTAACGGAATAAGGTAATGGAATAAGGTAATGGAATAAGGTAATGGAATAAGATAACGGAATAAGGTAATGGAATAAGGTAATGGAATAAGGTAACGGAATAAGGCAACGGAATAAGGTAATGGAATAAGGTAATGGAATAAGGTAATGGAATAAGGTAATGGAATAAGGTAACGGAATAAGGTAATGGAATAAGGTAATGGAATAAGGTAATGGAATAAGGTAATGGAATAAGGTAACGGAATAAGGTAATGGAATAAGGTAATGGAATAAGGTAACGGAATAAGGTAATGGAATAAGGTAATGGAATAAGGTAATGGAATAAGGTAACGGACTTATTATTGTGGACTCTTAGACAACATTAGCAAGAGGTCTTTGCCATCCTCTGTGTTACAGTAGACAAAGAAGCTGGCATCAACCAAACAGTGGAGCATAACAGTCATCATTAAAAAAAAAACAAGTCTTCACAATGGTTTTCAAGATGACCTGGCCTACTTCATTCACAGATTCCCTTCTGTAGTATAATGAGTGTGCTAGAAACCTGTAAGGCCAACTTTTGATGAGTTAATTAAAAAAGGCCCACTGTGATTTGATAATAATATAATCTCCGCCAATGACTCAGATCAAGTCATGACTCTTTCATGGTGTGAAATGAGGCGTGTAGCAGGAAATACCACAAACCGCTCAGAAGAGATAAATCAACCCAGAGTTCAATATTGTTCCTTGGAGGGTAAAGCAACGTTTTGTTCCTTGGAGGGTAAAGCAACGTTTTGTTCCTTGGAGGGTAAAGCAATGTTTTGTTCCTTGGAGGGTAAAGCAACGTTTTGTTCCTTGGAGGGTAAAGCAACGTTTTGTTCCTTGGAGGGTAAAGCAACGTTTTGTTCCTTAGAGGGTAAAGCAACGTTTTGTTCCTTGGAGGGTAAAGCAATGTTTTTTTGCATCTGCGATAGGGCTAGTTAGCTTAAGTTGCTGATATAATAATAAATGTATAAATCTATATGTTTTAAGCTAAAATATATATTTTTTATTGTACTTAATAAATCAAATCAAATAAGCAATAAGACAACTTGTTTGACTCATCCTTCAATAGATATGAGGCACAATAAACTTTTGATTAATCTATTGATGCCTAATTTAGTGTTATATTAATAGTTGTATAACCTGAATGTTGGTGAAATGACAGCTAGGACACACAGGCCCTGTCTACACTTGACAGTTCATTCAGCTTTAGCATTCTGATCTTAGAGTTCTGAACACGTCATGCGTCTTCACCTACATTAAATGTGTCTACGGTGTCCACAGTGTGTCCTGTTTCCCTTTTCCAGCGCTATATTCAAATGCCAGTGTCTATTCTACAAACGGTGGAATAGGCAAAATATGATAATGACACCACAACTGATGGCAGTAGCTAACTACTATAACTAACTAGCCAGCTAACTACTGTAGCTAACTGACCAGCTAACTACTGTAACTAACTAGCCAGCTAACTACTGTAACCTACTAGCCAGCTAACTACTGTAACCTACTAGCCAGCTAACTACGGTAACTAACTAGCCAGCTAACTACGGTAACTAACTGGCCAGCTAACTACTGTAACTAACTAGCCAGCTAACTACTGTAACCTACTAGCCAGCTAACTACAGTAGCTAACTAGTCAGCTAACTACTGTAGCTAACTGGCCAGCTAACTACTGTAACTAACTAGCCAGCTAACTACTGTAACCTACTAGCCAGCTAACTACTGTAACTAACTAGCCAGCTAACTACTGCAACTAACAAGCCGGCTAACTACTGTAGCTAACTGACCAGCTAACTACTGTAACTAACTAGCCAGCTAACTACTGTAACCTACTAGCCAGCTAACTACGGTAACTAACAAGCCGGCTAACTACGGTAACTAACTGGCCAGCTAACTACTGTAACTAACTAGCCAGCTAACTACTGTAACCTACTAGCCAGCTAACTACTGTAACCTACTAGCCAGCTAACTACGGTAACTAACTAGCCAGCTAACTACGGTAACTAACTGGCCAGCTAACTACTGTAACTAACTAGCCAGCTAACTACTGTAACCTACTAGCCAGCTAACTACAGTAGCTAACTAGTCAGCTAACTACTGTAGCTAACTGGCCAGCTAACTACTGTAACTAACTAGCCAGCTAACTACTGTAACCTACTAGCCAGCTAACTACAGTAGCTAACTAGCCAGCTAACTACTGTAGCTAACTGACCAGCTAACTACTGTAACTAACTAGCCAGCTAACTACTGTAACCTACTAGCCAGCTAACTACTGTAACCTACTAGCCAGCTAACTACGGTAACTAACTAGCCAGCTAACTACTGTAACTAACTGGCCAGCTAACTACTGTAACTAACTAGCCAGCTAACTACTGTAACCTACTAGCCAGCTAACTACAGTAGCTAACTAGTCAGCTAACTACTGTAGCTAACTGGCCAGCTAACTACTGTAACTAACTAGCCAGCTAACTACTGTAACCTACTAGCCAGCTAAATACTGTAACTAACTAGCCAGCTAACTACTGCAACTAACAAGCCGGCTAACTACTGTAACTAACTAGCCAGCTAACTACTGTAACTAACTAGCCAGCAAGCAATACTAAAGGGATTGGAAAACGTTGTTAGCATACCTCTAGCCGAACAAAACATATTTTTTATAAATGTTATCTAACTTGCTACCATTTATGAGGCCAGCAAACACGTCCAGACTGAGGACTAATCCACACACAACGCATTCCTGACTACCTGTTGACGTGGTCAGATAGATCTGAACACAATCAGACCACAAAGTCACTTTTTGTGCATCTAGATCAGTCTTTTCAATGCATTTTTTTTTTTGTATTCTGATAGCAGAAGTCACATGTAAGTGTCAAGTTTAAACACGACCATGGTTCTCTGATGAATCAAATATGAGATGGGTTCATGAGATGTTACAAAAACGAACATCCCAAAACAAGACTTTAAAAATACTGTAAACTCACATCTGATCTGTAAAAGACAGTAAACTCCAACTGATCTGTAAAGACAGTAAACTCCAACTGATCTGTAAAAGACTGTAAACTCCAAATGATCTGTAAAAGACTGTAAACTCCAAATGATCTGTAAAGACAGTAAACTCCAACTGATCTGTAAAGACAGTAAACTCCAACTGATCTGTAAAAGACTGTAAACTCCAAATGATCTGTAAAAGACTGTAAACTCCAAATGATCTGTAAAGACTGTAAACTCCAAATTATCTGTAAAGACAGTAAACTCCAACTGATCTGTAAAAGATTCTCGTTGGCTGGCCCTCGCTTCATATACGTCGCCAAACCCACTGGCTCCAGGTCATCTATAAGTCTTTGCTAGGTAAAGCTCTGCCTTATCTCAGCTCACTGGTCTCCATAGCAGCACCCACACGTAGCACGTGCTCCAGCAGGTATATTTCACTGGTCATCCCCAAAGCCAACACCTCCTTTGGCTGCCTTTCCTTCCAGTTCTCTGCTGCCAATGACTGGAACGAATTGCAAAAATCACTCAAGCTGGAGTCTTATATCTCCCTCACTAACTTTAAGCATCAGCTGTCAGAGCAGCTTACTGATTATTGCACCTGTACACAGCCCATCTGTAAATAGCCCGCCCAACTACCTCATCCCCATATTGTTTTTTTGTTTTTTTGCTCCTTTGCACCCCAGTATCTCTACTTGCACATTCATCTTCTGGACATCTACCATTCCAGTGTTTAATTGCTGAATTGTAATTATTTCGCCACCATGGCCTATTTATTGCCTTACCTCCCTAATCTTACTTCATTTGCACACACTGTACATAGACTTTTCTATTGTATTATTGACTGTACGTTTGTTTATCCCATGTGTGACTCTGTGTTGTTTGTGTCGAACTGCTTTGCTTTATTCTTGGCCAGGTCGCAGTTGTAAATGAGAACTTGTTCTCAACTGGCCTACCTGGTTAAATAAAGGTGAAATAAATAAAAAATAAAGGTGAAATAAAAAAAATTGAAAAATAAGACATTAAACTCCAACTGATCTGTAAAAGACAGTAAACTCCAACTGATCTGTAAAAGCATCCAAATGAGGCCGCTTATACTCACCAATGAAAGAAATGGCCTCTGGGAAAAACTGTGAGAGATTTTGGCTCCAGTGATCGGAGATGGGGATCTGTTTGTACTTGAAGTCTCCGTCATGTTCAAACATGTTGGGCAGGTTGGGCGTGACGTTGAGGATGTACTTGATGTTGTACTTCCCCAGGACGTCCAGGTTGGTGGAGTCTTTTGCACAGCCCAGGTAGAGGTACGGTAAGATCTGGACCGGGAAAGCAGGCTGGTTGTTGGGAAGAGGGCTGCCCTCGGACTCGGTGGCGCTGACCGGTTCCCTGTCCGATGACTCCCCATCAGAACAGTCAGAGCTGATCCTCAGCCCGCCCAGACCCAGGACGGAGGCCGGCGGGGAGCTGCTGGGGCAGGAACAGTCCAGGTTGGTCTCACAGTGCTCAGGGTACTCGGTCTGGAACTTGTTGAAGCCACCTGGAAACAACAACAGAGACTAATAAGAATAAAATAGAATATAGTAGAGTAAAATACAATATAACTATTGTCCTGGAAACAACAACAATACATAGATGGATCAGAATGCAAATATAAGAATAGAATAGAGTAGAATAGAATACAGTAGAATAGAGTAGAATATAGTAGAATAGAATATAATATAGTAGAATAGAATAGAATAGAATATAGTAGAATAGAATAGAATATAGTAGAATTGAATAGAATATAGTAGAATAGAATAGAATAGAATATAGTAGAATAGAATAGAATATAGTAGAATAGAATAGAATATAGTAGAATAGAATAGAATATAGTAGAATAGAATAGAATATAGTAGAATAGAATAGAGTAGAATAGAATAGAATATAGTAGAATAGAATAGAGTAGAATAGAATAGAATATAGTAGAATAGAATAGAATATAGTAGAATAGAATAGAATATAGTAGAGTAGAATAGAATATAGTAGAATAGAATAGAATATAGTAGAATAGAATATAGTAGAATAGAATAGAATATAGTAGAATAGAATAGAATATAGTAGAATAGAATAGAATAGAATATAGTAGAATAGAATATAGTAGAATAGAATAGAATATAGTAGAATAGAATAGAATATAGTAGAATAGAATAGAATAGAATATAGTAGAATAGAATAGAGTAGAATAGAATATAGTAGAATAGAATAGAATATAGTAGAGTAGAATAGAGTAGAATATAGTAGAGTAGAACAGAACGGAGTAGAATACAGTAGAATTGAATATAGTAGAATAGAATATAGTAGAATAGAATATAATATAGTAGAATAGAATATAGTAGAATAGAATAGAATATAGTAGAATAGAATAGAATATAGTAGAATAGAATAGAATATAGTAGAGTAGAATAGAGTAGAATATAGTAGAGTAGAATAGAATATAGTAGAGTAGAATAGAATATAGTAGAATAGAATAGAATATAGTAGAGTAGAATAGAATATAGTAGAATAGAATAGAATATAGTAGAAAAGAGTAGAATATAGTAGAACAGAATAGAATATAGTAGAATAGAATAGAGTAGAATATAGTAGAATAGAATAGAATATAGTAGAGTAGAATAGAATATAGTAGAATAGAATATAGTAGAATTGAATATAGTAGAATAGAATATAGTAGAATAGAATATAGTAGAATAGAATAGAATATAGTAGAATAGAATAGAATATAGTAGAATAGAATAGAGTAGAATAGAATAGAATATAGTAGAATAGAATAGAATATAGTAGAGTAGAATAGAACATAGTAGAATAGAATAGAATATAGTAGAATAGAGTAGAATATAGTAGAATAGAGTAGAATAGAGTAGAATATAGTAGAATAGAATAGAATATAGTAGAGTAGAATAGAATATAGTAGAGTAGAATAGAATAGAATATAGTAGAATAGAATATAGTAGAATAGAATAGAATATAGTAGAATAGAATAGAATATAGTAGAATAGAATAGAATATAGTAGAGTAGAATAGAATATAGTAGAATAGAATAGAATATAGTAGAATAGAATATAGTAGAATATAGTAGAGTAGAATAGAATATAGTAGAATAGAATATAGTAGAATTGAATAGAATATAGTAGAATATAATAGAATATAGTAGAATAGAATAGAATATTGTAGAATAGAATAGAATATAGTAGAATAGAGTAGAATAGAATATAGTAGAATAGAATAGAATATAGTAGAATAGAATAGAATATAGTAGAATAGAATATAGTAGAATAGAGTAGAATATAGTAGAATAGAGTAGAATATAGTAGAATAGAATAGAATATAGTAGAATAGAATAGAATATAGTAGAATAGAATAGAATATAGTAGAATTGAATAGAATATAGTAGAATAGAATAGAATAGAATATAGTAGAATATAATAGAATATAGTAGAGTAGAATAGAATATAGTAGAATAGAATATAGTAGAATAGAATAGAGTAGAATAGAATAGAATAGAGTAGAGTAGAATAGAATAGAATATAGTAGAACAGAATAGAATATAGTAGAATAGAATAGAATATAGTAGAGTAGAATAGAGTAGAATATAGTAGAATAGAGTAGAATATAGTAGAGTCGAATAGAATATAGTAGAATAGAGTAGAATATAGTAGAATATAATATAATATAGTAGAATAGAATATAGTAGAATAGAGTAGAATATAGTAGAATATAATATAATATAGTAGAATAGAATAGAATATAGTAGAATAGAGTAGAGTATAGTAGAATAGAATAGAATAGAGTAGAATAGAATAGAATATAGTAGAATAGAATAGAATAGAATAGAGTAGAATATAATAGAATATAGTAGAATATAGTAGAATATAGTAGAATAGAATAGAATATAGTAGAGTAGAATAGAATATAGTAGAATAGAGTAGAATATAGTAGAATAGAATATAATATTGTAGAATAGAATAGAATATAGTAGAATAGAGTAGAGTATAGTAGAATAGAATATAGTAGAATAGAATATAGTAGAATAGAATAGAATATAGTAGAATAGAATAGAATATAGTAGAATAGAGTAGAATATAGTAGAATAGAATAGAATATAGTAGAATAGAGTAGAATATAGTAGAGTAGAACAGAACGGAGTAGAATACAGTAGAATTGAGTATAATAGAATATAATAGAACAGAGTAGAGTAGAGTAGAGTAGAGTAGAGTAGAGTAGAGTAGAGTACCCCTGTTTGTGCCGAGTTAGGATTTGTAGTCCTGATTAGCCACGGGAAGTACGGGTGTTTCCGGTCACAACTTGCAGACTTGTTTACGCTGCTGTGCGTTTTTGTTGCCGTTTTTACTTTGCTACCTGACGGTTTTTACTTTTTCATTACCGTATATTTTTACTTTTTCCCTCACTCAACTTTTTTTTTTCATTCAACTTTCCTACCCCGGAGGTTTTATCTGGACATGGTTCGTCAGGACTTCAAACAGCCGAAGCTAAGTAACATTAACATGATGCCTTCTAATTGCAGTCGTTGTACTCATAATATACAGGAGAACGATCGCCTTACGGCAAGGATAGCTGTGCTGCAAGCCCAGCTTCAGACGCAATCGTTAGGCAAGGGTAATTTCAGTGTAGGAAAGGATGAAACAGCGTCTGTGCCACCAGCAAGTACAGATAGTAACGTTAGTATAAACCCCCTCGCACGGTCCCCGCAGCCGGACATCTTTCTCATGGCGTCTGGAGGGAAACGCTGTAGGAATGCTCAACCGGTGTCGCTTATTCAGCCGACAGAAACTTTCAACCGGTTCTCCCCGTTAAGCGAGTCGGAGTCGGAGGCCGAGACTTCTCTGGTCTCTGCTCCTCCCGTTGTGGGGTCTGAGACGCCGACGGCTCCCACCATTAGCTCTGACAAATTGAAAACCCTAGTCATTGGCGACTCCATTACCCGCAGTATTAGACTTAAAACTAATCATCCAGCGATCATACACTGTTTACCAGGGGGCAGGGCTACCGACGTTAAGGCTAATCTAAAGACGGTGCTGGCTAAAGCTAAAACTGGCGAGTGTAGAGAGTATAGAGATATTGTTATCCACGTCGGCACCAACGATGTTAGGATGAAACAGTCAGAGGTCACCAAGCGCAACATAGCTTCAGCATGTAAATCAGCTAGAAAGATGTGTCGGCATCGATTAATTGTCTCTGGCCCCCTCCCAGTTAGGGGGAGTGATGAGCTCTACAGCAGAGTCTCACAACTCAATCGCTGGATGAAAACTGTTTTCTGCCCCTCCCAAAAGATAGAATTTGTAGATAACTGGCCCTCTTTCTGGGATTCACCCACAAACAGGACCAAGCCTGGACTGCTGAGGAGTGACGGACTCCATCCTAGCTGGAGGGGTGCTCTCATCTTATCTACGAACATAGACAGGGCTCTAACTCCTCTAGCTCCACAATGAAATAGGGTGCAGGCCAGGCAACAGGCTGTTAGCCAGCCTGCCAGCTTAGTGGAGTCTGCCACTAGCACAGTTAGCGTAGTCAGCTCTGCTTTCCCCATTGAGACCGTGTCTGCGCCTCGATCTAGGTTGGGCAAAATTAAAAATGGCGGTGTTCGCTTCAGTAATCTTACTAGTATAAAGACCTCCTCCATTCCTGCCATTATTGAAAGAGATTGTGATACTTCACATCTCAAAATTGGGTTACTTAATGTTAGATCCCTCACTTCCAAGGCAGTTATAGTCAATGAACTAATCACTGATCATAATCTTGATGTGATTGGCCTGACTGAAACATGGCTTAAGCCTGATGACTTTACTGTGTTAAATGAGGCCTCACCCCCTGGTTACACTAGTGACCATACCCCCCGTGCATCCGGCAAAGGCGGAGGTGTTGCTAACATTTACGATAGCAAATTTCAATTTACAAAAAAAAAAACAATGACGTTTTCGTCTTTTGAGCTTCTAGTCATGAAATCTATGCAGCCTACTCAATCACTTTTTATAGCTACTGTTTACAGGTCTCCTGGGCCATATGCAGTGTTCCTTACTGAGTTCCCTGAATTCCTATCGGATCTTGTAGTCATAGCAGATAATATTCTAATTTTTGGTGACTTTAACATTCACATGGAAAAGTCCACAGACCCACTCCAAAAGGCTTTCGGAGCCATCATCGACTCAGTGGGTTTTGTCCAACATGTCTCTGGACCTACTCACTGCCACAGTCATACTCTGGACCTAGTTTTGTCCCATGGAATAAATGTTGTGGATCTTAATGTTTTTCCTCATAATCCTGGATTATCGGACCACCATTTTATTGCGTTTACAATTGCAACAAATAATCTGCTCAGACCCCAACCAAGGAAGATTAAAAGTCGTGCTATAAATTCTCAGACAACCCAAAGATTCCTTGATGCCCTTCCAGACTCCCTCTGCCTACCCAAGGACGTCAGAGGACAAGAATCAGTTAACCACCTAACCGAGGAACTCAATTTAACCGTGCGCAATACCCTAGATGCAGTTGCACCCCTAAAAATTAAAAACATCTGTCATAAGAAACTAGCTCCCTGGTATACAGAAAACACACGAGCTCTGAAGCAAGCTTCCAGAAAATTGGAACGGAAATGGCGCCACACTAAACTGGAAGTCTTCCGACTAGCTTGGAAAGACAGTACCGTGCAGTTTCGAAGAGCCCTCACTGCTGCACGATCATCCTATTTTTCCAACTTAATTGAGGAAAATAAGAACAATCCGAAATTTCTTTTTGACACTGTCGCAAAGTTAACTAAAAAGCAGCATTCGCAAATGGAGGATGGCTTTCACTTCAGCAGTAATACATTTATGAACTTCTTTGAGGAAAAGATCATGATCATTAGAAAGCAAATTACGGACTCCTCTTTAAATCTGGGTATTCCTCCAGGGCTCCATTGTCCTGAGTCTGCACAACTCTGCCAGGACCTAGGATCAAGGGAGATACTAAAGTGTTTTAGTACTATATCTCTTGACATAATGATGAAAATAATCATGGCCTCCAAACCCTCAAGCTGCATACTGGACCCTATTCCAACTAAACTACTGAAAGAGCTGCTTCCTGTGCTTGGCCCTCCTATGTTGAACATAATAAACGGCTCTCTATCCACCGGATGTGTACCAAGCTCACTAAAAGTGGCAGTAATAAAGCCTCTCTTGAAAAAGCCGAATCTTGACCCAGAAATTATAAAAAACTATCAGCCTATATCGAATCTTCCATTCCTCTCAAAAATTTTAGAAAAAGTTGTTGCGCAGCAACTCACTGCCTTCCTGAAGACAAACAATGTATACGAAACGCTTCAGTCTGGTTTTAGACCCCATCATAGCACTGAGACTGCACTTGTGAAGGTGGTAAATGACCTTTTAATGACGTCAGACCGAGGCTCTGCATCTGTCCTCATGCTCCTAGATCTTAGTGCCGCTTTTGATACCATCGATCACCACATTCTTTTGGAGAGATTGGAAACCCAAATTGGTCTACATGGACAAGTTCTGGCCTGGTTTAGATCTTATCTGTCGGAAAGATATCAGTTTGTCTCTGTGAATGGTTCGTCCTCTGACAAATCAATTGTAAATTTCGGTGTTCCTCAAGGTTCCGTTCTAGGACCACTATTGTTTTCACTCTATATTTTACCTCTTGGGGATGTCATTCGAAAACATAATGTTAAATTTCACTGCTATGCGGACGACACACAGCTGTACATTTCAATGAAACATGGTGAAGCCCCAAAATTGCCCTCGCTAGAAGCCTGTGTTTCAGACATAAGGAAGTGGATGGCTGCAAATGTTCTACTTTTAAACTCGGACAAAACAGAGATGCTTGTCCTAGGTCCCAAGAAACAAAGAGATCTTCTGTTGAATCTGACAATTAATCTGGATGGTTGTACAGTCGTCTCAAATAAAACTGTGAAGGACCTCGGCGTTACTCTGGACCCTGATCTCTCTTTTGAAGAACATATCAAGACTGCTTCAAGGACAGCTTTTTTCCATCTACGTAACATTGCAAAAATCAGAAACTTTCTGTCCAAAAATGACGCAGAAAAATTAATCCATGCTTTTGTTACTTCTAGGCTGGACTACTGCAATGCTCTACTTTCCGGCTACCCGGATAAAGCACTAAATAAACTTCAGTTAGTGCTAAATACGGCTGCTAGAATCCTGACTAGAACCAAAAAATGTGATCATATTACTCCAGTGCTAGCCTCCCTACACTGGCTTCCTGTTAAGGCAAGGGCTGATTTCAAGGTTTTACTGCTAACCTACAAAGCATTACATGGGCTTGCTCCTACCTATCTTTCCGATTTGGTCCTGCCGTACATACCTACACGTACGCTACGGTCACAAGACGCAGGCCTCCTAATTGTCCCTAGAATTTCTAAGCAAACGGCTGGAGGTAGGGCTTTCTCCTATAGAGCACCATTTTTATGGAATGGTCTGCCTACCCATGTGAGAGACGCAGACTCAGTCTCAACCTTTAAGTCTTTACTGAAGACTTATCTCTTCAGTAGGTCCTATGATTAAGTATAGTCTGGCCCAGGAGTGTGAAGGTGAACGGAAAGGCTGGAGCAACGAACCGCCCTTGCTGTCTCTGCCTTGTCGGTTCCCCTCTTCCCACTGGGATTCTCTGCCTCTAACCCTTTTACAGGGGCTGAGTCACTGACTTACTGGTGTTCTTCCATGCCGTCCATGGGAGGGGTGCGTCACTTGAGTAGGTTGAGCCACTGACGTGGTCTTCCTGTCTGGGTTGGCGCCCCCCCCTTGGGTTGTGCCGTGGCGGAGATCTTTGTGGGCTATACTCGGCCTTGTCTTCGGACGGTAAGTTGGTGGTTGTAGATATCCCTCTAGTGGTGTGGGGGCTGTGCTTTGGCAAAGTGGGTGGGGTTATATCCTGCCTGTTTGGCCCTGTCCGGGGGTATCATCGGATGGGGCCACAGTGTCTTCTGATCCCTCCTGTCTCAGCCTCCAGTATTTATGCTGCAGTAGTTTATGTGTCGGGGGGCTAGGGTCAGTCTGTTACATCTGGAGTATTCTCTTGTCTTATCCGGTGTCCTGTGTGAATGTAAATATGCTCTCTCTAATTCTCTCTTTCTCTCTTTCTTTCTTTCTCTCGGAGGACCTGAGCCCTAGGACCATGCCTCAGGACTACCTGGCATGATGACTCCTTGCTGTCCCCAGTCCACCTGGCCATGCTGCTGCTCCAGTTTCAACTGTTCTGCCTGCGGCTACGGAACCCTGACCTGTTCACCGGACGTGCTTGTTGCACCCTCGACAACTACTATGATTATTATTATTTGACCATGCTGGTCATTTACGAACATTTTAACATCTTGACCATGTTCTGTTATAATATCCACCCGACACAGCCAGAAGAGGACTGGCCACCCCTCATAGCCTGGTTCCTCTCTAGGTTTCTTCCTAGGTTTTTGGCCTTTCTCAGGAGTTTTTCCTAGGGAGTTTTTCCCAGCCACCGTGCTTCTTTCACATGCATTGCTTGCTGTTTGGGGTTTTAGGCTGGGTTTCTGTACAGCACTTTGAGATTTCAGCTGATGTACGAAGGGCTATATAAATAAATTTGATTTGATTTGAGTAGAGTAGAATGGAGATGAATAGAATAGAGTAGAGTACAGTAGACTCAAATAGAACCCCTGACAACATAGCAATACAGAGCTGGGTCGGAATCACAATATGAGAAAGATTGTGCTACATGTTGTCATTTCACCTGCTTCAAAAAGTACAATATAGAGAAATGAAATTGGGAGCATAGAATACAACTTTATTGTCCAATGTGAAAGTCATCTCTGAGTGATGAAAGGTCGTGTAAACTTTTCATTTCATCTACTCTATCAGTACTGAGATTTGAGATGTTCTTGTTGTCATGTTGTGTTGCTACCATGCTGTGTTGTCATGTGTTGCCGCCTTGCTATGTTATTGTCTTAGGTCTCTCTTTATGCAGTGTTGTTGTGTTGTCTCTCTTGTTGTGATGTGTGTTTTGTCCTATATTTATATTGTATTTTTTTTAATCCCAAGCCCCCGTCCCCGCAGGAGGCCTTTTGTCTTTTGGTAGGACATCATTGTAAATAAGAATTTGTTCTTAACTGACTTTCCTAGTTAAATAAAGGTTCAATAAAAAATAAAAAAGTTGTGTGTGTGTACACAGCATATACCTATTCAAAGTAGTGAAATAAAAATACACTTTGGCAAATCAAAAAAACAGATATGATGTATATGTGCCAGACAGGAACAGGAAATGGTCTACTTACTATTTTACTTGGTAAAATAAATGTATAGTGATATACTATCACATTACATCCTATAACACAATAATAAACCCATCTCATACACTGATGTTTTGTTAATGTGAATACTGTACATCCCATGTTTCCACTCCTTCAATAAAAATGCTGAATTTTTGTTGTTGTTGCCCGTGCTACAGACAGCTGTAAGATCCGCAAATATAATACCAGTAAAGGCCTAGTGCATTACTTTAGTGAAAAATACGTTTTCTATAAAACATGTTTTTTTGAGGGGGGGAAGGGGGTCCAACTTCCTGTGGTTATGTGTACAGTAGCTTACCGCTGATCTGATCTAAGTGACATAAAGTGTTATGTGTGGACTTTTAGTGAATGACAGATGACAGTGAGCCCATGGAATATTTCTCACAACTATTACAATTTTCATAGTGACAAGATAAGCCAATAATGGCCTATGGTCAGGATTGTAATGATTCTGTAATATTATTGTAATGAAACAGCAGGGAGCAGGTCTCGAACCGTCGACCTTCTAGCCCGAAGTCCAGCGAGCTATCGGACTGTGCCGCAACGTCAGAGTCTATATCAGCGCTTATAAACCCAGGGTCAGTTGTAATATAAATAGGTTATAGTAGGTCTTATCTCTATAGCCTACTGTAACAGGGTTGGTTATGTTTCTACTTGCCACTGCAGAAATATGTATTCGATGTTTTATGTATTCCAATTGGTTGGTTGAATTTACATATCAATAAGGTGTTATGCCATTGGTCGTGTTTGCAGATAGGGGGAGATCGCGAACGTCAATTCTTCAGTTTGATATTTCTATGCAAGCCTTAGGTCATGTTCTGAAATACTGTATTCTATTTTCATATTTACAATGTGTAAGAGTTGACTGTGTACATGTCCTGGTGTGTATATATGTGTGTGTGTGTGTGTACGGTACCTGTTAGATATTGGGGACATCCTGGGATGTGCTTATAGATGTTATTGCTATAAGAGGGAGTTAGCTAGCATGCTCTATTTGTAATTGTCAAATTAGCTCCCTGCTAATTCAGTTATTTCCATACTAACGGAAGAAACACGAATTTACAGCCATCAACATACTGGTGTCTTGCTAATATACTTACATGTATTGTATTTTGTACAGTTTTTGTTATTGTCGAGAATGTTTGATTATAAAAAAGATCTAGTCTGATATTGACATTCAAGCGACTAATCCAGAATGTAGAGCCGTCAACATAATGTTGTCCAGCACATCTAATGTTCTTCCATGTGTTTCTGGTCAGAATAAACACCAGTCAACCAGGGCCGCTGGCTGGACAGTCCTTTCTTTAAAATACACAACGCAAGACAGTTATATACAAAGTACATTCACATCTGTTACTGGTGCTGAGACATGTTACATTAGTAGTTAGCCTCAGAAACACCGTGTAGAAGAAGTGCTTCCTGAATATCAGACAAGTGAAATCTGAAAGATGTTTGGAATATTTTTTCCTCAAGTACTATTGGTTTCCTATAGACATGAGATAAGACATGAATAGGCCTATGGCAAGAATGGTGTTGATTGTGTGGTATAAATACTCGTTTTTTATATATATATATAGCCCAGACTAGTTTCAGACAGCACACACAGAATAAATAGTTTCTGTTCTCTTCATTCATGAAATGCACGTCTTTTCCTGAAGAAGCACTTGACAACACGGCGGAGCCATTTTAGAACATTAATTGAAAACATTTGTGTTTAGTCCAACATTCTTACAAAGTTAAAACCCTCAAATATTGAATATAACATATATACTCTATTACATTAACAATCGAAAATGGGGTTGAAACACTATGATTCTTACTACTGTCACGGTGTGGGAAATAAGCGAATATTTGACAATAGAATAAGTTATTTTCACGACTGCTTATTATTTATAGAATTCGTGAAAGGGGAATAAAAATCGAGATAAATATTATTGGTTTCATTATCTTGAAGCACTTGAGGAAAATACAAGTCTTTATTTATTTATTTTTTTACACATTATTACATAGGAACCGTGGCTGCCTTCCGTTGACCTTTTCATTTAGACAAAAAAACACATTTTAAAACTTGAATATGATACAGAATACAGGCAAATAGCCACTCCATAGTCGATAATAACATGGCAGCGAGAGGGAAACGAACGGATACATAGTTGCATTCCGCTGCCTTCACTTAGCCACAATGTAACTTCCCGCTGTAGTCCATTTGTGTAACTGTTTCATTAGACGAGTAGTCTAACTAGTCTCCAAACTCCGACACGGAGGGAATAGAAATGATCCTATAGTCCATTTGTTTGTGTTGTTGTTGACAAGTAGCCTAGTCTTTAGACGTTGAAAATGTACTAGAAAACAGAAAATAAAATAATACGAGAACATAACAAAAAAAAGATGAAAATAAGTTCATTCTCACCTTCCAGGTAGAAAGCCTTACAACCTTCATCTCGGAGTTTTTGCAGAAGCAAACCGAGAACAGAGCTCGCCACACCGGTCTCCTGCCAGTCCGTAGTAGCCTCGTCATACAGAACAACCATGTCTGTCTTGCATCGCTTCACGAATTTCTCCTTATCCTCGTTGTTGGGGATGATGGACCGGATCGGTAGATTCCCTTTCTTCAGTCTCCGCAGCATCAAACCGGGAATCGTCAGGTTGATGGCGGATTCAATGTGCGACGATTCGTAGAGTTCGTGAGATCGGCAGTCCAACAGCAGTAGTGAGCTCAACCCGAGCCCGGACTCAAGTTCTTCTTGAAGCCATTCTACACTTTTACTCGCCATCATCTCTGTCACGTCCCGGGTACCGTTCCAAAGATGAATTTTCATGAGGGAAATGTGGAGATGGATCTTTGCAGTAACATGAGGGAGCAGGGGGGGGGGGATACAAAATCACGGCGCTAAACTTCTACTGCTGTGGATAAGGACAGAACCGAGTCCTCTCTGAACACTTTCGTCCACCGATACAGCAGCAACGCTGCTCGCAAAGGCTGCTAGACGGAATGAACACACCACCAGACTAGAACACATGAAGGATATGTTGTTTTTTATTTCAGTCCGTTGGCTAGAAATTATGCTGGATTCATTCACATACCGTCGACGTCCATTTGACACTGCGGTCTTTTATCGGTCCTTTAATTCATGAAAAATGACCTATATCGCGTTATTATATAAATCTGATGAAAAATGTGGATTCCGGATGAATCGCAGCTATAGCACATGTTTTTAACATGTTTGCTATTCGACCGCCTCCCGTGTGTCATTTCCAGTAACCGCTGTGACAAGCAGGCTGAACTAAAACGGGCTTGCAGACAGTAGGCATGTCACTGTAGGAGGAGGAGCTGGGCAACAGTTAAGGACGTAACATATAGCATGGGAAAGGTTTTTACTTTCAGACATCATATCCCTCTCTCTCTTGGACAGAAACAAATGGCCTATAATAATATATATGAGAATTAACTGAACCCTGTCGGATTCCTAGGAGGGGGGGAAACCTAGTCTATTAGAATCTCCAAATGCGTAATTGCGTCTAGACACCTTTTGGCACATAGGACATATGCCATGCCAATATATAGGAGTAAAGCCATTGGACCATAACAATACCCCTTCTAAACGTCCACATAGATGCTTTTCAATACAGAGATATTAGAAACTAAAAGGACAACGCATAATTCTCTATCGATGGAAACGGAAGACTCTGATACAGCCTGTTCCTCTTTAACAGATCACCCCCCCCTCCCCTCTCTCTGTCTCACCCTCCATCCTCTCTCTCTCTCACCCTCCCAACCTGATAAGAACATTCATTATGAATGGACCGCCCCTCGATTGAAAAAAATATATCTCATGGTTGATAAAAAACCCGATGATAAAATCTGACTGAAATTAACCTGTAGTTGGATCACAAGCAGACGTTTTGTCATCTGTCCCACATTAAGGGTCTCTATTTTAATCGAATCAATTCCTTTATAGTATACTCCATTCTATTCTATTTCATTCTATGATATTCTAATCTATTACATTATATTAAATTAGACTTGCCTGGTTAAATAAATACAATAAATAAAAAATATGATATACCATTCTAAATGAAATAGCATAGAATTTCCTTAATTGACAAGTACGGTCAGTGGTTTTACTGACCTACTCCTTTGGACAGCTAAGTAGCATATTTGCACAGTTGGGAGCCTACATCCACTGTTGGAGAGAGAAACTGTAGGTTTCCACACACACACGCCCGCACGCGCACACACACACACACACACACACACACACAGCTGCAGGACAGAAGGCGTAGAGACCCACTGACAGCAGACAATGGCTCTTTATCCCTCAGTCCCAATGACTTACAGTTACTTCAGACTCTCTGACAGCAAGCTCTTGTGTTTCCATCCCTCTCATCACAAACCCCCCCCCCCCATGAACAATAAGTTACAGACCTGTCCACTGAGCACTAACGCTACAAGCTACTGTTAGCCTCTCAACAATATGTTACAGACCTGCCCACTGAGCGCTAACGCTACAAGCTACAGTTAGCCTCTCAACAATATGTTACAGACCTGCCCACTGAACGCTACAAGCTACAGTTAGCCTCTCAACAATATGTTACAGACCTGTCCACTGAACGCTACAAGCTACAGTTAGCTTCTCAACAATAAGATAGACCTGCCCACTGAGCTCTAACGCCAAATCAAAATGAAATCAAATTTTATTTGTCACATACACATGGTTAGCAGATGTTAATGTGAGTGTAGCGAAATGCTTGTGCTTCTAGTTCCGACAGTGTAGTAATATCTAGCAAGTATTTTAATAATTCCCCAACAACTACCTAATACACACTAGGCTAACTGTAGCTAGGCTAACTGTGGCCTAGTAGCATTAGTACTCATTGGGCAGGTCTGTAACTTATTGTTGAGAGGCTAACAGTTAGCCACTAAGCTAGCTACTGTTAGCCTCTCAACAATAAGTTACAGACCTGCCCAATGAGTGCTAATGCTACTAGGCTAGCTACAGTTAGCCTCTCAACAATAAGATACGGACCTGCCCACTGAGTGCTAATGCTTTTAGGCTAGCTACTGTACCACAGTGAGCTGTGACTGTTAGCCTCGCAAAACTGGGCCCTGGCTAAATGTCCACACCATTCCCATGATGCCAAGCAAAGAGGCACTGAGTTTGAAGGTAGGCCTTGAAATACATCCACAGGTACACCTCCAATTGACTCAAATGATGTCAATTAGCCTATCAGAAGCTTCTAAAGTCATGATATAATTTTCTGGAATTTTCCAAGCTGTTTAAAGGCACAGTCAACTTAGTGTATGTAAACTTCTGACCCACTGGAATTGTGATACAGTGAATTCTAAGTGAAATAATCTGTCTGTAAATCATTGTTGGGAAAATTACTTGAGTCATGCAAAAAGCAGATGTCCTAACCGACTTGCCAAAACTACAGTTTGTTTACAAGAAATTTGTGGAGTGGTTGAAAAACGAGTTTTAATGACTCCGACCTAAGTGGATGCAAACTTCCGACTACAACTCTACATACATACATACATACATAACATTACATTACATTACATTACATTACATACATACATACATACATACATAACATTACATTACATTACATTACATACATACATAACATTACATTACATACATACATACATACATACATAACATTACATAACATTACATTACATTACATACATACATTACATTACATTACATTACATTACATACATACATACATACATACATACATACATACATACATACATACATAACATTACATTACATACATACATACATACATACATACATACATACATACATACATACATACATACATACATACATACATACATTACATACATACATACATACATACATACATACATACATACATACATACATACATACATACATACATACATACATACATACATACATACATTACATTACATTACATTACATACATACATACATACATACATACATACATACATACATACATACATACATACATACATACATTACATTACATTACATTACATTACATACATACATACATACATACATACATACATACATACATTACATTACATTACATTACATTACATACATACATACATACATACATACATACATACATACATACATACATTACATTACATTACATAAACATATACAGATGAATAGAAAAAAAGAAGAAAAAAGACAAAGTCACTTGAACCCAGTCTGGCACAAAGAGAAGACTCATGTGTTAGTTGTAGTTATACACTACAAGGAAACAAGAGTTTTCCCTGGTCAGGCGCCATTAGTTCCACTGTCTGCATTTGTCCTGGCTAGGGTTGCAAAATTCGTTTTTAACTTTCAATACCTTCACTAATCCCTAAATACCGTTTGAGGATTTCCGGAATCAAGAGGGAATAAAAAGGAAATCATGACTCCTCCAAGCAGAATTTCTGGAAAACTATGATTTATTGAACATTCCTGGAATTTCGCAACCCTAGTCCTGAATCAGTAGAGTGCATGAATACTGTATATGAACTATTGCAACTGTAAATTACCTAGATATACAACCATGACTTTATGACCTATACGACCTTTCACAGATATACAACCATGAACGTACACAGTATAAACTATTCCAAATAAAATCTATCTTTTAGCAGACATAGATACTGTATAACCATGAATATATGAACTACTACTTCTAATGTAAAAATGTCCATCACAGATACAACCGTGTTTATGAAGTATACTACAACTGAAAACTCTCTTTCACATATATAGTACCAATCAAAAGTTCGGATACACCTACTCATTCAAGGGTTTTTCTTTATTTGTACTATTTTCTACATTGTAGAATAATAGTGAAGACATCAACTATGAAATAACACATATGGAATCATGTAGTAACCAAAAAAAGTGTAAAACAATATAGTTTATATTTGAGATTCTTCCAAGTAGCCACCCTTTGCCTTGATGACAGCTTTGCATACTCTTGGCATTCTCTCAACCAGCTTCATGAGGTAGTCACCTGGAATGCATTTTAATTAATAGGTGTGCCTTGTTAATTTGTGGAATGTATTTCCTTCTTAATGCGTTTGAGCCAATCAGTTGTGTTGTGACGAGGTTGGGGTGGTTACAGAAGATAGCCCTATTTGGTAAAAGACCAAGTCCATATTATGGCAAGAACAGCTCAAATAAGCGAAGAGGAACGATAGTCCATCATTACTTTAAGACATGAAGGTCAGTCAGTCCAGAAAATGTGAAGAACTTTGCAGTTGCAAAAACCATCAAGCATTATGATGAAACTGGCTCTCATGAGGACCACCACAGGAAAGGAAGACCCAGAGTTACCTCTGCTGCAGAGGATAAGTTCATTAGAGTTACCAGACTCAGAAATTGCAGACCAAATAAATGCTTCACAGAGTTCAAGTAACAGACACATCTCAACATCAACTGTTCAGAGGAGACTGTGTGAATCAGGCCTTCAGGGTCGAAATGCTGCAAAGAAACCACTACTAAAGGACACCAATAAGAAGAAGAGACTTGCTTGGGCCAAGAAACACGAGCAATGGACATTAGACCAGTGGAAATCTGTCCTTTGGTCAGATGAGTCCAAATTTGAGATTTTTGGTTTCAACTGCTGTGTCTTTGTGAGACGCAGAGTAGGCGAACGGATGATCTCCGCATGTGTGGTTCTCATCGTGAAGCATGGAGGAGGAGGTGTGATGGTGTGGGGGTGCTTTGCTGGTGATACGGCCTGTGTTTTATTTAGAATTCAAGGCACACTTAACCAGCAAGGCTACAACAACATTCTGCAGCGATACGCCATCCCATCTGGTTTGGGCTTAGTGGGACTATCATTTGTTTTTCAACAGGACAATGACCCAACACACCTCCAGGCTGTGTAAGGGCTATTTGACCAAGAAGGAGAGTGATGGAGTGCTGCATCAAATGACCTGGCCTCCACAATCACAGAACCTCAATCCAATTGAGATGGTTTGGATGAGTTGGACAGCAGATTGAAGGAAAAGCAGCCAACAAGTGCTCAGCATATGTGGGAACACCTTCAAGACTGTTGGAAAAAGCATTCCAGGTGAAGCTGGTTGAGAGAATGACAAGAGTGTGCAAAGCTGTCATCAAGGCAAAGGGTGGCTACTTTGAAGAATCTAAAATATATAGTGCTTTATTTAACACTTTTTTGGTTACTACATGATTCCATATGTGTTATTTCATAGTTTTGATGTCTTCACCATTGTAGAAAATAGTAAAATAAAGAAAACCCTTGAATGAGTAGCTGTGTCCAAACTTTTGAATGGTACTCTCCATGAATATGAACTACTGCACTAGTTTAAGAGACACAGATACACCAATCCCCCTACAGTCCATTAGACAGGCTGGTTATGTTATCTGTGAAGGTGAGAGCTAAATGAACACCGCTGAGATGAAGTGAGAGCTAAATGAACACCGCTGAGATGAAGTGAGAGCTAAATGAACACCGCTGAGATGAAGTGCTGTTTCGTAATTCAGCCAATGACAAAGTACTGTAGTCTGACAGAAGTTTTTTGACAGAGCAGCCCACTCCAGTCCTGATCCTTCCCCCTCTGGAGTGTTTCAAATGGTACCCTATTCCCTATATAGTGCACTAGGTAATAGGATACCATTTGGGATGCATGCACAGACTCCCACGCATTTCCTCTGCTGGGACTTAGACTGGCCAGCCCAGAGAACACCAACGTCCACCACTCATAAAGTACTGTACGGCTGTTGCATGGAAAACCTATTCATTTGAGTTCGCTCTCTCTCTGTCTGTCTGTCTGTCTGTCTGTCTGTCTGTCTGTCTGCCTGTCTGCCTGTCTGTCGGCCTGTCTCTCGATCCACTTTGGCTCCCGGTGCCTTTTAAAAAAAAAATTAAAAAAAAAAAAAAAAAAGAACAGTCTTTTCATTCTTCCCGGTGACTAGCCGTACATTCCACACCGTAGACTGTATATATAAATATATATTTTTTTAAAAAAAGGATTCCCACATCATTGTGAAGTATCAGATCGAGATCTAAGTGCTTCTAGAAGTGGAACACGAGATGATCTCTGCTCATAAAGCCTGATGAAACAGGATGACGCACCTTTGATACGGTTATAAACAGGATACAGATAACCGTAACTGCAGTATCATCATAACCCAGCGGAACCTTCGTGTTGACTTTATTATGTTTATGGACAGGGATGGGGTTACCATAGAGACCTGGATGACTCCTAATCATGATAGACACACTTACTCTACACTAAAGTAATACATGAAGTCTGTGTGTGGGTGTGTGTGTGTGTAGGTGTGTGTGGGGATGTGGGTGTGTGTGTGTGTGTGTGTGTGTGTGGGGGGGGATGTGGGTGTGTGTGTGTGCATGTGGGTGTGTGTGTGGGTGTCTGTGTGGGTGTGTGGGTGTGTGTGGGGATGTGGGTGTGTGTGGGTGTGTGTGTGGGGATGTGTGTGTGTGTGTGTGTGTGGGGATGTGGGTGTGTGTGGGTGTGTGTGTGTGCATGTGGGTGTGTGTATGTGGGTGTGTGTATGGGGGTATGTGTGTGTGTGTTTGTGTGTGTGTGTGGGTGTGTGTGTGTGGGTGTATGTGTGTGTGTGTGTGTGTGTGTGTGTGGGTGTGTGTGTATGTGGGTGTGTGTGTGCATGTGGGTGTGTGTGTATGGGGGTATGTGTGTGTGTGTGTGTGTGTGTGTGTGTGTGTGTGTGTGTGTGTGTGTGTATGTGGGTGTGTGTGTACGTGGGTGTGTGTGTGTATGGGTGTAACTGGAGGGTTGATGATTAGAGTCCAGGGTTTCTGATGGTAACTGATGATTAGAGTCCAGGGTTTCTGAGGGTAACTGGAGGGTTGATGATTAGAGTCCAGGGTTTCTGAGGGTAACTGGAGGGTTGATGATTAGAGTCCAGGGTTTCTGAGGGTAACTGGAGGGTTGGTGATTAGAGTCCCGTCACACCCTATATTCCCTCCTTGTGATCTGTACTGTAACACTGAGAACAGGGTTAATCCTGTGTGTGTGTGTTAATCCTATACCCATAAAACACTGGTCTGTGTCACACTGTCTAGTCCAGTAGTGTGTAAAGGGAGGTGAGCTGTCTAGTCCAGTAGTGTGTAAAGGGGGGGTGAGCTGTCTAGTCCAGTAGAGTGTAAAGGGAGGTGAGCTGTCTAGTCCAGTAGAGTGTAAAGGGAGGTGAGCTGTCTAGTCCAGTAGTGTGTAAAGGGGGGTGAGCTGTCTAGTCCAGTAGTGTGTAAAGGGGGGGTGAGCTGTCTAGTCCAGTAGAGTGTAAAGGGAGGTGAGCTGTCTAGTCCAGTAGTGTGTAAAGGGGGGTGAGCTGTCTAGTCCAGTAGAGTGTAAAGGGAGGTGAGCTGTCTAGTCCAGTAGTGTGTAAAAGGAGGTGAGCTGTCTAGTCCAGTAGAGTGTAAAGGGAGGTGAGCTGTCTAGTCCAGTAGAGTGTAAAGGGAGGTGAGCTGTCTAGTCCAGTAGTGTGTAAAGGGGGGTGAGCTGTCTAGTCCAGTAGAGTGTAAAGGGAGGTGAGCTGTCTAGTCCAGTAGTGTGTAAAGGGGGGTGAGCTGTCTAGTCCAGTAGAGTGTAAAGGGAGGTGAGCTGTCTAGTCCAGTAGAGTGTAAAGGGAGGTGAGCTGTCTAGTCCAGTAGTGTGTAAAGGGAGGTGAGCTGTCTAGTCCAGTAGTGTGTAAAGGGAGGTGAGCAGTCTAGTCCAGTAGTGTGTAAAGGTGGGTGAGCTGTCTAGTCCAGTAGTGTGTAAAGGGAGGTGAGCAGTCTAGTCCAGTAGAGTGTAAAGGAGGGTGATGCTGCTCATGCAGTACAGGCAGTGTAAAGTCATTAATTAGTTAAATTTGTTTGTGTAAAGCGTAGTGACGACCGTTGTTTGATGACCTGTGTGTGTAAATGCAAGTTCACCAATCAGATTGTGACGGGGAACTAGCCGTTTCATAATGTGTGAGACTAACGCAGTTAAAGACCTTCATTAAAGTATAAAGGCCTCCTTTCAGGTATACGGTCAGTTCTACCGCAGCATTACATCAGTAACTACCAAATGGTTCAGACGGAGAAGGGTGACCAATCTTACGAGTTGGTTGTTGATCATTTTCAAGCTGATTTAATTCAAAACTGTAACTAGACCAGTCAGGAACATTCAATGGCATCTTGGTAAGTAGCTCCAGTATTGATTTGACCTTGTGATTTATGTTACTGTCCTGCTGAAAGGTGAATGAATCTCCGAGTGTCTTGTTGGAAACCATGTTGTATCCAGGCTGTATCACAACCTGGCCGTGATTGGGAGTCCTATAGGACGGCGCACAATTGGCCCAGTGTCGTCCAGGTTTGGCCGGTGTAGGCCGTCATTGTAAATAAGAATTTGTTCTTAACTGACTTGCCTAGTTAAAATAAAAGGTAAAATAAATAAATAAAATAAAAATGTTTTCCTCTAGGATTTTGCCTGTGCTTAGGTAGAATCCATTTATTTTTATCCTAAAAAAAACTCCCTAGTCCTTGTCGATGACAAGTATGCTCATAACATGATGCAGCCACTACCATGGTTGAAGATATGAAGAGTGGTACTCAGTGATGCGTTGTGTTGGATTTGCCCCAAACATAACGCTTTGTATTCAGGACATTTTTTTGCAGTTTTACTTTAGTGACTTATTGCAAACAGGATGCATGTTTTGGGGAGTATTTGTATTCTATATAGGCTTCTTTCTTTTTACTTTGCCATTTAAGTTAGTATTGTGGAGTAACTACAATGTTGTTGATCCATCCTGAGTTTTCTAATATCACAACCATTAAACTCTGTAACTGTTTCAAAGTCATCAAAGTAATCACCCCCCTTAGAATCAATATCTGATTACGCAATAACTGCAACCAAATGCTTCCTGCAGTTATCAATTAGGAAGCATTATCAAATGCTTCCTGCAGTTATCAATTAGGAAGCATTATCAAATGCTTCCTGCAATTATCAAATGCTTCCTGCAGTTATCAATTAGGAAGCATTATCAAATGCTTCCTGAAATTATCAAATGCTTCCTGCAGTTATCAATTAGGAAGCATTATCAAATGCTTCCTGAAATTATCAAATGCTTCCTGCAGTTATCAATTAGGAAGCATTATCAAATGCTTCCTGCAGTTATCAATTAGGAAGCATTATCAAATGCTTCCTGCAGTTATCAATTAGGAAGCATTATCAAACGCTTCCTGCAGTTATCAATTAGGAAGCATTATCAAACGCTTCCTGCAGTTATCAATTAGGAAGCATTATCAAATGCTTCCTGCAGTTATCAATTAGGAAGCATTATCAAATGCTTCCTGCAGTTATCAACGCCATGGAGAAATTAGTAGGTTTTCGAGGATGAACTGCTCGTTTCAGGTCCTGCCACAACATCTCAATGGGGTTCAGGTCTGGACTTTGACTAGGTCATTCCAAAACGTTCAGTTTTTTTTTTTTTATATACTTCAACCATTCTGATTCAGACTTGTTTGTATGTTTTGGATCATTGTCTTGCTGCATGACCCGGGCTGCACTTCAGCTTCAGCTCACAGACGGATGGCCTGACATTCTCCTGTAGAATTTTCTGATACAGAGCAGAATTCGTGGTTCCTTCAATGACGGCATAGCGTCCAGGGCCTTATGCAGCCAAGCATCCTCAAACCATTACAATACCATCACCATGCTTGTCCATTGGTATAAGGTTCTTATTGTGGAACGCAGTGTTTGGTTTTTTTGTTCCACTTTTGACTCATCTGTCCATAGAACATTGTTCCAGAACTCTTGAGGATCATCCATGTGCTTTTTGGACATGGGATGAGATGAACTTGAGATGAGCATCCATGTTCTTCTTAGTGAGCAATGGTTTCCGCCTTGCTACTCTACCATTAATCCCATTTTTGCCCAGTATCTTTCTGATGGTGAAATCATGAACACTGACCTTAGCTGAGGCGAGAGGGGCCTGGAGATCCCTGGATGTTGTTCTAGGGTTCTTTGTGACTTCCTGGATGATTTTATACCTAGCTCTTAGAGAGATTTTGGCAAGACGGCCACTCCTGGGAAGATTCACTACTGTCTCCAATTGGGCAATATGGCTTTGGCTGTGGTTCGGTGGAGCCCCAGAGCCTTAGAAATGGCTTTATAACCCTTTCCTGACTTATAGGAATCAACAATTTTTTTTCCCGGAGGTCTTGAGGAATTTATTTTGATTGTGGCATGATGTGCCTCTAGAACCTGTGTATTGAAAACGTCACTCTGATTGTTAGGGACAAAGTTAGTCAGATTAATATTGGGCACGGCTGGCCAAAATCAGAGCTGGCTCAAATCAGGGCTGGCCAAAATCAGGGCTGGCCAAAATCAGGGCTGGGACAAATCAGGGCTGGCCCAAATCAGGGCTGGCCAAAATCAAGGCTGGCCCAAATCAGGGCTGGCTCAAATCAGGGCTGGCTCAAATCAGGCCTGGGACAAATCAGGGCTGGCTCAAATCAGGGCTGGCCAAAATCAGGGCTGGCTCAAATCAGGCCTGGCCCAAATCAGGGCTGGCTCAAATCAGGGCTGGCTCAAATCAGGGCTGGCCAAAATCAGGGCTGGCTCAAATCAGGGCTGGCCAAAATCAGGGCTGGCTCAAATCAGGGCTGGCCCAAATCAGGCCTGGCTCAAATCAGGGCCGGCTCAAATCTGTTAACCAAAGTAGTCAAACAGCTGACTCTAATTATCCCTTTAATTGGGTTGAGTTCCGCCACGCTGATCCTCAACACAGGGGCCCCTCAAGGGTGCGTGCTCAGTCCACCCCTGTACTCCCTGTTCACTCATGACTGCACGGCCAGGCACGACTCCAACACCATCATTCAATTTGCCGATGACACAACAGTGGTAGGCTTGATGACGGACAACAATGAGACAGCCTATAGGGAGGAGGTCATAGACCTGGCCGTGTGGTGCAAGGACAACAACCTCTCCCTCGACGTGATCAAGACAAAAGAAGATGATTGTGGACTACAGGAAAAAGAGGACCGAGCACGCCCCCATTCTCATCGACGGGGCTGCAGTGGAGCAGGTTGAGAGCTTCAAGTTCCTTGGTGTCCACATCACCAACAAACTAACATGGTCCAAGCACACCAGGACAGTCGTGAAGAGGGCACAACAAAACCTATTCCCCCTCAGGAGACTGAAAAGATTTGGCATGGGTCCTCAGATCCTCAAAAGGTTCTACAGCTGCACCATCGAGAGCATCCTGATTGGTTGCATCACTGCCTGGTATGGCAACTGCTCAACCCCCGACAGCAAGGCACTACAGAGGGTAGTGCGAACGGCCCAGTACATCACTGGGGCCAAGCTTCCTGCCATCCAGGCCCTCTATACCAGGTGGTGTCAGAGGAAGGCCCTAAAAGTTCCAAGAGGCTTCTAAACAGCTTCTACCCCCAAGCCATAAGACTCCTGAACATCTAGTCAAATAGCTACCCAGACTATTTGCAGTGCCCCCCCCCACCCCCCTTTACACCGCTGCTACTCTCTGTTGTTATCATCTATACATAGTCACTTTAATAACTCTACCTACATGTACATATTACCTCGACTAACCGGTGCCCCCGCACATTGACTCCGTATCAGTACCCCCCCTGTATATAGTCTCTCTATTGTTATTTCACTGCTGCTCTTTAATTACTTGTTATTTTTTATTTCTTATCTGTATTTTTTTGAAACTGCATTGTTGGTTAGGGGCTCGTGAGTAAGCATTTCACTGTAAGGTCTACACCTGTTGTATTCAGTGCATGTGACAAATACATTTGATTTGAGTTAACTTAGGGGGATGATAACTTTTTCCACACCTGAAGATTGCATGTTTGGTTACCTTGCATACCAAACAAATGAAAGAAGCACAAAACTTGTGTAATTTTCCCCCCCTCAGACTCCATCTAAACTAAAGAGAAACGTTCTCTCACTGTCAACTGCGTTTATTTTCAGAAAACTTAACGTGTAAATATTTGTATGAACATAACAAGATTCAACAACTGAGACATAAACTGAACAAGTTCCACAGACATGTGACAAACAGAAATGGAATAATGTGTCCCTGAACAAAGGGGGGGGGGGTCAAAATCAAAAGTAACAGTCAGTATCTGGTGTGGCCACCAGCTGCATTAAGTACTGCAGTGCATCTCCTCCTCATGAAATGCACCAGAAAGAGCAGTATGGCTGGTGGCATTGTCATGCTGGAGGGTCATGTCAGGATGAGCCTGCAGGAAGGGTACCACATGAGGGAGGAGGATGTCTTCCCTGTAACGCAGAGCGTTGAGATTGCCTGCAATGACAACAAGCTCAGTCCGATGATGCTGTGACACACCGCCCCAGACCATGACGGACCCTCCACCTCCAAATTGATCCCGCTCCAGAGAACAGGCCTCGGTGTAACGCTCATTCCTTCCACGATAAACACGAATCCGACCATCACCCCTGGTGAGACAAAACCGCGACTCGTCAGTGAAGAGCACTTTTTGCCAGTCCTGTCTGGTCCAGCGACGGTGGGTTTGTGCCCATAGGCGACGTTGTTGCCGGTGATGTCTGGTGAGGACCTGCCTTACAACAGGCCTACAAGCCCTCAGTCCAGACTCTCTCAGCCTATTGCGGACAGTCTGAGCGCCCCCAACCTAGACCGTCCCAATGCAGGCCGGAACAAGCCCTATCCCCCAGTCCAGCCCAAACCTGTCCAGGCCCACATCCCCAACCCCCAGCTCAGCCCAGTCAAAACTGTTCACTGCTCTGGCACCCCTATGGTGGAACAAGCTCCCTCACGACGCCAGGACAGCGGAGTCAATCACCACCTTCCGGAGACACCTGAAACCCCACCTCTTTAAGGAATACCTGGGATAGGATAAAGTAATCCTTCTAACCCCCCCCCCCTCAAAGATTTAGATGCACTATTGTAAAGTGGTTGTTCCACTGGATATCATAAGGTGAATGCACCAATTTGTAAGTCGCTCTGGATAAGAGCGTCTGCTGAATGACTTAAATGTAAATGTGGTAACTGAATGGTAACTTAAATTGCTCTTTTGTACGTTTTTGTTTTATGATATCTGGCCAGTAATCATTTTGAGAATGGGTATTTATAAAAAGAAACACAAAACAACAATTCACAACGAACAAGCGTGAAAAAAACTTTTACTTTAAAATATTTTCCCAACTTTAAATAAAATGGTGCTAAACCCATATTATGAATAAATGGTTTGTAGCACTAAATGTATTTTAAATCACACAGCGTATGAGTTAAAGTAGGACCTCGGAGAAGGACATCTGACTGGAACTAAAACAAACCAGTGTGAACAACAGCTCTGGTCTAAAGTAGTGCACTATATAGGGAATAGGGCTCTGGTCTAAAGTAGTGCACTATATAGGGAATAGGGCTCTGGTCTAAAGTAGTGCACTATATAGGGAATAGGGCTCTGGTCTATAGTAGTGCACTATATAGGGAATAGGGCTCTGGTCTATAGTAGTGCACTATATAGGGAATAGGGCTCTGGTCTAAAGTAGTGCACTATTTAGGGAATAGGATGCTATTTGGGACGCATGCCAATTGTTTAGAGAGATTTTGACACAGTCTGAGGCTGGAATGCAATTGATGTACTTGCTGCTAGGATAGGCTAGGTCTATGTGATGTACTTGCTGCTAGGATAGGCTAGGTCTATGTGATGTACTTGCTGCTAGGATAGGCTAGGTCTATGTGATGTACTTACTGCTAGGCTAGGCTAGGTCTATGTGATGTACTTACTGCTAGGCTAGGCTAGGTCTATGTGATGTACTTACTGCTAGGCTAGGCTAGGTCTATGTGATGTACTTACTGCTAGGCTAGGCTAGGTCTATGTGATGTACTTACTGCTAGGCTAGGCTAGGTCTATGTGATGTACTTACTGCTAGGCTAGGCTAGGTCTATGTGATGTACTTACTGCTAGGCTAGGCTAGGTCTATGTGATGTACTTACTGCTAGGCTAGGCTAGGTCTATGTGATGTACTTACTGATAGGCTAGGTCTATGTGATGTACTTGCTGCTAGGCTAGGCTAGGTCTATGTTGCAATACCATTGTTGTGTTCACTCTTATTTTGCTCTCCCAAAGCAACTAGTAAACCTCTTACTCAGCACAAAACACTCCACTCTGACGCTCTCTGCACTATTCTGTTCTTACACCGGATTCAACATTAGTGCGTTCCATGCCAAACCCCCATACACACTAGCCTATACATCAGTATCAAACCCCACAGACTGTAGATCAGTAGCTCTCACAACCCATCTCCATGCAATCAGGATTAACGTCAGCCTAGACCAGCTCAGCACTGACATGGAATATGGATGCCCTCCGTCAAACAATACCAGCCAGCCATATTCTGCTGCTCGATTATTTACAACTTCATGTAAAACAATGAGTGAAAACAGCGCTAGGGTTTCAGAGGGAGGGAAGGAGAGATGGTTTAACAGCAGCATTTTGTGTTTGAAAAGAGAGAAGCACAGAGAGATCCTTGATGAAAACCTGGTTCCAGAGCGTTCAGGACCTCAGACTGGGGCGAAGGTTCACCTTCCAACAGGACAATGACCCTAAGGAGACAGCCAAGACAACGCAGGAGTGGCTTCGGGACAAGTCTCTGAATGTCGTTGAGTAGCCCAGCCAGAGCCCAGACTTGAACCCGATCTAATATCTCTGGAATGACCTGAAAATAGCTGTACAGCGACGCTCCCCATTCAACCTGATAGAGCTTGAGAGAAACGACCGAGGTGTGCCAAGCTTGTAGCGTCATACCCAAGAAGACTTGAGGCTGTAATCGCTGCCAAAGGTGCTTCAACAAAGAACTGAGTAAAGGATCTGAATACTTATGTAAATGTGATATTTCAGTTTTTTATTTTTAATACATTTTAATGCAAAAAATTCTAAAAAACTGTTTTTTCTTTGTAATTATGGGGTATTGTGTGTAGATTGATGAGGGGGAAAAAACAATTTAATAATATTTTAGAATAAGGTTGTAACGTAACAAAATGTGGAAAAAGTAAAGGGGTCTGAATACTTTCTGAATGCACCCTATCTTCCTCCCCCTCTATGGAGGAGTCAGTGGTCTGGGTGCCACCAGGGCTTTCCCCTGCCTTGGGGGGGGGGGGGGGGTCGGGGCTGGGCTTAGTCTCTGGTGTCAGTCCCTGGCCTGGAGGTCTTGTCTGGTGGTATGGAGGTATGGTGGTCTGATGGTCTGGAGGTGTGGAGGTCTGGAGGTGTGGAGATCTGGAGATCTGGTGGTGTGGAGATCTGGTGGTGTGGAGATCTGGAGGTGTGGAGATCTGGAGGTGTGGAGATCTGGAGGTGTGGAGATGTGGAGATCTGGAGGTGTGGAGATCTGGAGGTCTGGTGGTGTGGAGGTCTGAAGATCTAGTTGGGTGTTAGTCACTTGGTTGGAGGTCTGGTTCCCTGCGGTGGAGTTGCAGGTTGATCTGATGCTGGTTGTCAATACACTCCTTCAGCTTGTCCTCTGTCAGAGTCAGCCTCTGTTCTAGGATGGCCACAGTCTGCAGGGAGAGGGAGGGAGGGAGGGAGGGAGGGAGGGAGGGAGGGAGAAATACAAGATAAAAGGAGAGGAGATGGGGAGGGAGGTAGCAGAGGAGGAGAGTTATAACAACACAGCGTCAGATAAATGTGTAAATGTGTATCCTAATTCAGCTCTCAGACAGATGTCGGTCTATCCCCCTCGCTGACAATCTGCTGATTATGACAGAGAGAGGAATCTGAATCTATCCCTTCTCTATGGCTGCAGACGGAAGCATACAGACACAAGAGCCTGTCTTAGCGGGTTCACAGCCCAGATTAAAAGACCCCTGTATTTATTGTGCCAAGTTAACATCCCCCCCTCCTTTCCCTTCCCTCCCCTTAGAGCATTCCCCAGCTGTGCCAGGCTGAGCGGTCACAGTCAGTGGTTGACCATTGCCCAGTTCTCTACGGACATACTGACCCCCTGGATGCTCCCTGCACCATTCATACTGGACATGGCAGGCTAGTGGTTTGGTTGCGTTTCAATGATGCCGAGATCAAACGTTGTCTCACGTCAGATACTAGATACAAGACTCTGTACTGTACTGATAGTTGATGGTAACAGGCCTGGCGTTAGAAGGACTCCATCTATCTGGTGAAAATGAAAGATACTAGACACATATAAGTCTCCTATGTGGTTGAAAACCAAAGAACAACTCCACCATTTATACATGTACAGCAGGGCTGTCAAACTTCATTCCTGGATGGTAGTTCGCTCCTCCCATGTACTTGATTGATCAATTAAAAGTCATTGATTAGTTAGGAACTCCCCTCACCTGGTTGTCTAGGTCTTAATTGATTAGTTAGGAACTCCCCTCACCTGGTTGTCGTGTTCTTAATTGATTAGATAGGAACTCCCCTCACCTGGTTGTCGAGGTCTTAATTGATTAGATAGGAACTCCCCTCACCTGGTTGTCAGGGTCTTAATTGATTAGATAGGAACTCCCCTCACCTGGTTGTCTAGGTCTTAATTGATTAGTTAGGAACTCCCCTCACCTGGTTGTCGTGTTCTTAATTGATTAGATAGGAACTCCCCTCACCTGGTTGTCTAGGTCTTAATTGATTAGATAGGAACTCCCCTCACCTGGTTGTCTAGGTCTTAATTGGACACAAATTGAAAGGAAATAACTAGCAAACTCCCGGCCGTCCAGGAACTGAATTTGACAACCTGATATACATCTTTCCTAACCTCCTCATCCATATAGCCTTCTGTACTTTGTGGACAAGTTTTAAATATTGAAATACTCTGCTTGGCTCAGTATTGGTTTGGTATTTCAATGGACTGGAGAGGCATAACTTCATACTTCAGGTGAGTTATCTAGATTACATAGACTATAACTCTGATGCAACATGTGTAGGCCTACATTTTCCCTGAGAAGAGGACTTCTATAGTTGATGTCAATAGCTGGTTGATTCAACCGGAGTCTATTTACTGCACTACTTATGACCAGAGCTCTGCTACAACAAGTCATTCATCCCCAACACACTCAAGTATTTTTAATTGAACCTTTATTTAACTGGGCAAATCAGTTAAGAACTAATTCTTATTTACAATGACGGCCTACCACTGGCCAAGCTCGGACGACGCTAAGCCAATTGTGCACCGCCCTATCCCAATCACGGCCGGTTGTGATACAGCCTGGGATCGAACCAGGGTGTCTGTAGTGACGCCTCTAGCACTGAGATTCAGTGCGTTAGACCGCTGCGCAACTCGAGAGCCCGAAATGGAGAGGCTGAGGCAGGGACAAAGTGAGAAAGACAAGAGGATAATGGAGAGGCTGAGGCAGGGACAAAGAAAGACAAGAGGATAAAAAAAGAGGGAGAGATAGCTTACAGAGAGGAGAAGAAGAAAATAAAAAGGAGAGGAGCTTTAAGGAGAGCGGAGTATAAGAAGAAAAGCTATTAGTTTGTTCCAAACAACAGGAAGTTGTGTCTGTATTTCTGTCCAGTGAGTGTAACAATCAAAACCCTTCAAAAGGAAACTGAATTAGCAGGCGTTGATAAAAGAACCAACGCAATAAGAGCCGCTCAGAGAGCGCCTGTGTCTGTGTCCCAAAATGACACCCTAATCCCTATGTAGTGCACTACTTTTGACCAGGGCCCATAGGGAAAAGGGTTGCCATTTGGGCACACTATCTGTCTGAGCAGTACTCTGTCCTGAACGTGTTTTACTAAAATAAAACACAAAGAGAAATGTGATAAACGTGTCAAAATATAGACGTTAGTTTGTCAATCTGATGGAAAGAGGTGTAGTGTGAGCATGCTGATGGCTGAGAGAAAGAAGCTAACGAGATGTTTAGCGGGTAAACGAGGACAGGGGTCTTGACAGGAAATTCAGAAGAGGAAATTATGAGAAATTGGGTATTGGCTTGTCAACGTCAATGATTTCTCAATGAATAGAGGATATTATGTCAGTCAGAAGAACAGGACTTCCTGATGAATCAGGAGAAACTGGATGTTTGGGTCTGGAGGAGCAGCTACAGATGCTGCATCTTCATTTGATCATTCTGTTGTTCTAAGGAATTCTCCTGCAAAGCAGGAAATGCTAACTTGTGTATTCAAGGTTTAAAAAGGCTTTTAAAGGTTGTAATTTACACTTTAAAATCTTAGACTTGATTTGTCCAATAAAACATTTATTAACCCCTACAAAAAAATGTCCATTAATTATAATCAACATAACAATTCACATTTCCTGTTGCTGCAGGACACAGTTTTCCTTGAGAAACTGGGTCAAATTAAGATAGGGCATATGTAGGTCATCTGAGGTTCGTGTTAGGTCAGGACAGGACATGGCCACGAGCCGAGAAGAGGTTAGGTCAGGACAGAACATGCCCATCATGCATTGCTCTAATAACGTTCAAAATATTGTTCCGAGGTTTGCCCCCAAAAAAGGTACTTTCCTATGAATGAAGTAGCACAGTTTTTTTTTTCTGTATTTTCACACGAATTAAGTCATACAAAAACACACAATTAGCTGAAATACTTTTTGTACATATTTGCATGAATTGATGTTCAGAGACAGTGAACCACTGGACACTTCCCGTTTCACACTGAGAATTTAAATACTATATTTCCGACATAGCTCTTTCTAATATTTCTACTACTGTACTTTAAATAAAATATAGAAATGCCTTATTTCAAAAAGTATTCAGATCCTTTGCTATGAGACTCCAAATTGAGTTCAGGTGCATCCTGTTTCCTTTGATGATCCTTGAGGTGTTTCTACAACTTGATTGGAGTCCACCTGTGGTAAATTCAATTGATTGGACATGATTTGGAAAGGCACACACCTGTCTATATAAGGTCCCACAGTTGACAGTGCATGTCAGAGCAAAAACCAAGCCATGAGGTCGAAGGAATTGTCCGTAGAGCTCCGAGACAGGATTGTGTCGAGGCACAGATCTGGGGAAAGGTACCAAAACATTTCTGCAGCATTGAAGGTTCCCAAGAACACAGAGGCCTCCATCTTTCTTAAATGGAAGAAGTTTGGAACCACCAAGACTCTTCCTAGAGCTGGCCGCCTGGCCAAACTGAGCTATCGGGCCTTGGTCAGGGAGGTGACCAAGAACCCAATGGTCACTCTGACAGAGCTCTAGAGTTCCTCTGTGGAGATGGGAGAACCTTTCAGAAGGACAACCATCTCTGCAGCACTCCACCAAATCAGGCCTTTATGGTAGAGTGGCCAGACAGAAGCCACTCCTCAGTAAAAGGCACATGACAGACCGCTTGGAGTTTGCCAAAAGGCACCAAAAGACTTTCAGACCATGAGAAACAAGATTCTCTGGTCTGATGAAACCAAAACTCAACTCTTTGGCCTGAATGCCAAGCGTCAGGTCTGGTGGAAACCTGGCACCATCCCTACGGTGAAGCATGGTGGTGGCAGCATCATGCTGTGGATGTTTTTCAGCAGCATGGACTGGGAGACTAGTCAGGATCGAGGTAATGATGAACGGAGCAAAGTACAGAGAGCTCCTTGATGAAAACCTGCTCGAGAGCGCTCAGGCCCTCAGACTGGGGCAAAGGCTCATCTTCCAACAGCACAACGACCCTAAGCACACAGCCAAGACAACGCAGGAGTGGCTTCGGGGCAAGTCTCTGAATGCCGTTGAGTGGCCCAGCCAGAGCCCGGACTTGAACCCGATCGAACATCTCTGGAGAGACCTGAAAATAGCTGTGCAGCGACGCTCCCCATCCAACCTGACAGAGCTTGAGAGGATCTGCAGAGGAGAATGGGAGAAACTCCCCAAATACAGGTGTGCCAAGCTTGTAGCGTCATACCCAAGAAGACTCGACGCTGTAATCACTGCCAAAGGTGCTTCAACAAAGTACTGAGTAAAGGGTCTGAATACTTATGTAAATGTGGTATTTCTATTTTTAATAAATTAGCAACATTTTCTAAAAAAAACTGTTTTTGCTTTGTCATTATAGAATATTGTGTGTCGATTGATAAGGGTGTGGAAAAAAAACAATGGAAGCCATTTTAGAATAAGTGTGGAAACAAAATGTGGGAAAAGTCAAGGGGTCTGAATACTTTCCGAAGGGCACTGTAGATATCATTCTTAGTTTATTTTGTGTAAATCCTTACGTTGTACATACGTATAGATTGCATTTTGATTACTGTTCCAGTGCTATTTGGGTTGTTAACGGATTCTTCCCAACATTCTTGATACTTTTTTTTTAAATTCAATTTTTTAATTTTTTTTTATTATTTGTATACTTGTTTGAGATTTTACTGCATTGTTAGGAACTAGTAACATAAGTATTTCACTGCACACCCCCCCCCCCCCCCCCCCCCCCCCTATAACATCTGCTAAACTGTGTACGCAACCAATAAACCTGGATTTTATTTTTACTGCATACAGAGCCACACGCTGAGGACATTCACTTCACGGTGTGTGTATGTTTACTGCATTCCTCATAGTCAAACTAAAAAAACGGTTCATTTCCACATGATGGGTTATACACTGAGTGTACAAAACATTAAGAACACCTTCCTAATATTGAGTTACACCCCCCTCCCCCACTTTTTGCTCTCAGAACAGCCTCAATTTGTTGGGACATGGACCCCACAAGGTGTTGAAAGCCGTTCTACAGGGATGCTGGCCCATGTTGACTCCAATGCTTCACACAGTTGTGTCAAGTTGGCTGGATGTCATTTGGGTGGTGGACCATTCTTGATACACACGGGACACTGTTGAGTGTGAAAAACCCAGCAGTGTTGCAGTTCTTGACACAAACCGGGGCGTCTGGCACCTACTACTGTACCTCGTTGAAAAACACTTCAATATTTTGGCTTGTCCATTCACCCTCTGAATGGCACATATTACACACACAATCCATGTCTCAATTGTCTCAAGGCTTAAAAATCATTCTTTAACCATGTCTCCTCCCCTTCATCTACACTGATTTGAAGTGGATTTAACAAGGTGACATCAATAAGGGATCATAGCTTTTCACCTGGTCAGTTTGTCATGGAAAGAGCAAAACTGAATTTTTTAAATTAAAAACTGCAATATTTTCTCTACTCCCCATGGAAAAATGTGTAGAATTGCAGGAAATTAATTTAAAACATACATTTTTTTCGCCAGTAAAAAATGTTGTCCAGTTGGTCTGGGGCCCCCCGCAACCAAATCTTGCTTAGGACCCCCAAAAGGCTAGAGCCAGCCTAAGAAATAAGAGCATTTGTTTTTCCCTCTTCAGTTTTTATAGAATGAAGAGCAGAACATCTTTCCCTTCGTTGGATGTAAAGTTCAAAACCGCAGCAACAGAATAGTCAGTTCTGTTCAACCCGTCTGTTTTCCACCACGTATCTGTCCAAACGCCCCCCCCCCCCCACACACACACACACACACACACACACACATATGGGAATTTGACATTTTGGACTGTTCCAGCACTCGCATCATTTTTTTGTTGTTGTTGAGTATTCGAACCGAGAACACAAGGTCTGCACTGTGCATTTATCTTTATGCCAAAAGATCACAACAATAACTCATGTATTAGAACCATTACAGATAACAAAAATCACAATTGATGCAGTGCCTTGCAAAAGTATTTATCCCCCTTGGCGTTTTTCCTATTTTGTTGCATTACAACCTGTAATTTAAATTGATTTTTATTTGGATTTCATGTAAAAGGACATACACAAAATAGTCAAAATTGGTGAAGTGAAATGAAAAAATTACTTGTTTAAAAAAAAAATTACTAAAAAAATTAAAATGGTGCGCGCATATTTTATTAATTTATTTAAAAAAAAATTAAAATGTTTTCACCTTTTATTTAACCAGGAAGGCTAGTTCTCATTAGTTCTCATTTGCAACTGCGACGTGGCCAAGATAAAGCAAAGCAATTCGACACATACAACAACACAGAGTTACACATGGAATAAACAAAACATACAGTCAATAATACAGTAGAACAAAAGAAAACAAAAAAGTCTATATACAGTGACTGCAAATGAGGTAAGATAAGGGAGTTAAGGCAATAAATAGGCCATGGTGGCGAAGTAATTACAATATAGCAATTAAAACACTGGAATGGTAGATGTGCAGAAGATGAATGTGCAAGTACAGATACTGGCGCGCAAAGGAGCAAGATAAATAAATAGAGTATGGGGATGAGATAGATAGACGGGCTGTTTACGTCTTCCCTGTGGCTCAGTTGGTAGAGCATGGTGTGTGCAACGCCAGGGTTGTGGGTTCGATTCCCACGGGGGGCCAGTACAAAAAAATAAATTTAAAAAATGCATGAAATGAAATGTATGCATTCACTACTGTAAGTCGCTCTGGATAAGAGCATCTGCTAAAATGACTAAAATGTAAATGTAAATACAGATGGGCTATGTACAGGTGCAGTGATCTGTGAGCTGCTCTGACAGCTGGTGCTTAAAGCTAGTGAGGGAGATATGAGTCTCCAGCTTCAGAGATTTTTACAGTTCGTTCCAGTCATTGGCAGCAGAGAACTGGAAGGAAAGACGACCAAAGGAGGAATTGGCTTTGGGGGTGACCAGTGAGATATACCTGCTGGAGCGCATGCTACGAGTGGGTGCTGCTATGGTGACCAGTGAGCGGAAATAAGGGGGGACTTTACCTAGCAGAGACTTGAAGATAACCTGTAGCCAGTGGGTTTGGCGACGATTATGAAGCGAGGGCCAACCAACGAGAGCGTACAGGTCGCAATGGTGGGTAGTGTATGGGGCTTTGGTGACAAAACGGATGGCACTGTGATAGACTGCATCCAGTTTGTTGAGTAGAGTGTTGGAGGCTATTTTATAGATGACATCACCGAAATTGAGGATCGGTAGGATGATCAGTTTTACGAGGGTATGTTTGGCAGCATGAGTGAAGGATGCTTTGTTGCGATATAGGAAACCGATTCTAGATTTAATTTTGGGTTGGAGATGTATTCACCCCCTTTGCTATGAAGCCCCTAAATAAGATCTGGTGCAACCAATTACCTTCAGGAGTCACATAAAGTCCACCTGTGTGCAATCTAAGTGTCACATGATCTCAGTATATATATATATATATATATATATATATATACACACACAAATGTTCTGAAATGCCCCAGAGTCTGCAACACCACCAAGCAAGCAGCACCATGAAGACCAAGGAGCTCTCCAAACAGGTCAGGGACAAAGTTGTGGAGAAGTACAGATCAGGGTTGGGTTATAAAAAAAGAAAGACATTTTGAACATTTCACAGAGCACCATTAAATCTATTATAAAAAAATGGAAAGAATATGGCACCACAACAAACCTGCCAAGAGAGGGCCGCCCACCAAAACTCACGGACCAGGTAAGGAGGGCATTAATCAGAGAGGCAACAAAGAGACCAAAGATAACCCTGAAGGAGCTGCAAAGCTCCACAGTGGAGATTGGAGTATCTGTCCATAGGACCAGTTTGCCGTCCACTCCACAGAGCTAGGCTTTACGGAAGAGTGGCCAGAAAAAAGCCATTGCTTAAAGAAAAAAATAGGCAAACATGTTTGGTGTTCGCCAAAAGGCATGTAGGAGACTCCCCAAACATATGGAAGAAGGTACTCTGGTCAGATGAGACTAAAATTGAGCTGTTTGGCCATCAAGGAAAATGCCATATCTGGTGCAAACCCAACACCTCTCATCACCCCGAGAATACCATCCCCGCAGTGAAGCATGGTGGTGGCAGCATCCTGCCGTGGGGATGTTTTTCCATTGGCAGGGACTGGGAAACTGGTCAGAATAGAAGGAATGATGGATGGCGCTAAATACAGGGAAATTTTTGAGGGGAACCTGCTTCAGTCTTCCAGAGATTTGAGACTGGGACCGAGGTTCACCTTCCAGCAGGACAATGACCCTAAGCATACTGCTAAAGCAACACTCGAGTGGTTTAAGGGGAAACATTTAAATGTCTTGGAATGGCCTAGTCAAAGCTCAGACCTCAATCCAATTGAGCATCTGTGGTATGACTTAAAGATTGCTGTACACCAGCGGAACCCATCCAACTTGAAGGAGCTGGAGCAGTTTGCCTTGAAGAATGGGCAAAAATCCCAGTGGCTAGATGTGCCAAGCTTATAGACATACCCCAAGAGACTTGCAGCTGTAATTGCTGCAAAAGTTGGCTCTACAAAGTATTGACTTTTGGGGGGTGAATAGTTATGCACGCTCAAGTTTTCAGTTTTTTTGTCTTATTTCTTGTTTGTTTCACAATATAAAATATTTTGCATCTTCAAAGTGTTGTGTAAATCAAATGATACAAACCCCCCCCCCCCCCCCCCAAAAATCCATTTTAATTCCAGGTTGTAAGGCAACAAAATAGGAAAAATGCCAAGGGGGGTGAATACATTCGCAAGGAACTGTAATTTGCCCCATATACAGTACCAGTCAAATGTTTGGACACACCTACTTTCTTTATTTGTACTATTTTCTACACTGTAGAATAACAGTGAAGACATCAAAACTATGAAATAACACATATGTAATCATGTAGTAACCAAAAAAGTGTTAAATAAAATATATTTGAGATTCTTCAAATATAAAGTTCAAAGTTCTTGAAATGTTCCGGATTGACTGACCTTCATGTTTTAAAGTAGTGATGGACTGACGTTTCGCTTTGCTTATTTGAGCTGTTCTTGCCATAATACGGATTTGGTCTTCTACCAAATAGGGCTATCTTCTGTATACCACCCCTACTGTGTCAAAACACAACTGATGGGCTCAAAGAAATTCCACATTAACTTTTAACAAGGCACACCTGTTAATTGAAATGCATTCCAGGTGACTACCTCATGAAGCTGGTTGAGAGAATGCCAAGAGTGTGCAAAGCTGTCATCAAGGCAAAGGGTGGCTACTTTGAAGAATCTCAAATATAACATTTACTTTGATTTGTTTCACACTTTTTTGGTTACTACATGATTCCATATGTGTTATTTCATAGTTTTGATGTCTTCACTATTAATCTACAATGTAGAAAATGGTAAAAAATAAAGAAAAATCCTGGAATGAGTGGCTGTGTCCAAACATTTTACTGGTACTGTACAGACATTCGATTTAATTTATTCTGCCTGTTCTTTGGAATGATCTAAATGGACAATTCCACATTGAACACTGAATGGTGATGAATTACGGCCACAACAGCCGTCTGGTGAGCAGTCCTAGGCTTGATTATTCTGAAGAAAATACGCTCAGTCTTTATCAAACTAATGTTTTTGCATATGTCCAGTGTGAAATCTGTCTATGTTAAGGGGGTTTATAGCCTAGCACCAGGCTAACCAATTCTAAATGGCACTAACAGTTTGAAAAGTAGCCTAAGCGAAAAATAGACTGGAAGCAATTATTCTAAAACTGAAGCTTGTTGTTGAAACACATTTTTCCCTACTTCAATCAACCAGACCATTTTGAATTTGTGATAAAAAAAAAAATGTCAGCATTTAACAAGGAATGTAGCTTGTGTATCCCATCAGTTCAATTATTATTTGTTGTGCCGCAAATGGAACACTGGAGTCAAAGCAAATTAACGTTGTATTCAAGACTAATTTTCATTTTGGAAACCACAAAGCACATTATTATTATTATTATTTGTTACGAACAGGGACAGAGACAGAGTTAGGAACAGGGACAGAGATAGGAACAGGGACAGAGACAGAGATAGGGACAGAGATAGGAACAGGGACAGAGACAGAGACAGGGACAGAGACAGAGTTAGGAACAGGGACAGAGACAGAGATAGGAACAGGGACAGAGACAGGGACAGAGACAGAGATAGGAACAGGGACAGAGACAGAGATAGGGACAGAGATAGGAACAGGGACAGAGACAGAGATAGGAACAGGGACAGAGACAGAGTTAGGAACAGGGACAGAGACAGAGTTAGGAACAGGGACAGAGACAGAGCTAGGAACAGGGACAGAGACAGAGCTAGGAACAGGGACAGAGACAGAGCTAGGAACAGGGACAGAGACAGAGCTAGGAACAGGGACAGAGACAGAGCTAGGAACAGGGACAGAGCTAGGAACAGGGACAGAGCTAGGAACAGGGACAGAGACAGAGCTAGGAACAGGGACAGAGTTAGGAACAGGGACAGAGCTAGGAACAGGGACAGAGACAGAGCTAGGAACAGGGACAGAGCTAGGAACAGGGACAGAGACAGAGCTAGGAACAGGGACAGAGCTAGGAACAGGGACAGAGACAGAGCTAGGAACAGGGACAGAGTTAGGAACAGGGACAGAGCTAGGAACAGGGACAGAGACAGAGCTAGGAACAGGGACAGAGCTAGGAACAGGGACAGAGACAGAGCTAGGAACAGGGACAGAGTTAGGAACAGGGACAGAGCTAGGAACAGGGACAGAGACAGAGCTAGGAACAGGGACAGAGACAGAGTTAGGAACAGGGACAGAGACAGAGTTAGGAACAGGGACAGAGACAGAGTTAGGAACAGGGACAGAGACAGAGTTAGGAACAGGGACAGAGACAGAGTTAGGAACAGGGACAGAGACAGAGTTAGGAACAGGGACAGAGACAGAGCTAGGAACAGGGACAGAGACAGAGCTAGGAACAGGGACAGAGACAGAGCTAGGAACAGGGACAGAGCTAGGAACAGGGACAGAGACAGAGCTAGGAACAGGGACAGAGACAGAGCTAGGAACAGGGACAGAGCTAGGAACAGGGACAGAGACAGAGCTAGGAACAGGGACAGAGTTAGGAACAGGGACAGAGACAGAGTTAGGAACAGGGACAGAGACAGAGTTAGGGACAGAGACAGAGTTAGGAACAGGGACAGAGACAGAGCTAGGAACAGGGACAGAGACAGAGTTAGGAACAGGGACAGGGACAGAGTTAGGAACAGGGACAGAGACAGAGCTAGGAACAGGGACAGAGCTAGGAACAGGGACAGAGACAGAGCTAGGAACAGGGACAGAGACAGAGACAGAGTTAGGAACAGGGACAGAGAGAGTTAGGAATAGGGACAGAGACAGAGCTAGGAACAGGGACAGAGACAGAGCTAGGAACAGGGACAGAGACAGAGTTAGGAATAGGGACAGAGCTAGGAACAGGAACAGGGACAGAGACAGAGCTAGGAACAGGGACAGAGACAGAGCTAGGAACAGGGACAGAGACAGAGCTAGGAACAGGGACAGAGACAGAGCTAGGAACAGGGACAGAGACAGAGCTAGGAACAGGGACAGAGACAGAGCTAGGAACAGGGACAGAGCTAGGAACAGGGACAGAGCTAGGAACAGGGACAGAGACAGAGATAGGAAAAGGGACAGAGACAGAGCTAGGAAAAGGGACAGAGACAGAGCTAGGAACAGGGACAGAGACAGAGCTAGGAACAGGGACAGAGACAGAGCTAGGAACAGGGACAGAGACAGAGCTAGGAACAGGGACAGAGACAGAGCTAGGAACAGGGACAGAGACAGAGCTAGGAACAGGGACAGAGCTAGGAACAGGGACAGAGCTAGGAACAGGGACAGAGCTAGGAACAGGGACAGAGCTAGGAACAGAGACAGAGCTAGGAACAGGGACAGAGACAGAGTTAGGAACAGAGACAGAGCTAGGAACAGGGACAGAGACAGAGCTAGGAACAGAGACAGAGTTAGGAACAGGGACAGAGACAGAGCTAGGAACAGAGACAGAGACAGAGCTAGGAACAGAGACAGAGCTAGGAACAGGGACAGAGACAGAGCTAGGAACAGGGACAGAGACAGAGTTAGGAACAGGGACAGAGACAGAGCTAGGAACAGAGACAGAGCTAGGAACAGAGACAGAGCTAGGAACAGGGACAGAGCTAGGAACAGGGACAGAGCTAGGAACAGGGACAGAGCTAGGAACAGGGACAGAGCTAGGAACAGAGACAGAGCTAGGAACAGAGACAGAGCTAGGAACAGGGACAGAGCTAGGAACAGAGACAGAGCTAGGAACAGGGACAGAGCTAGGAACAGGGACAGAGCTAGGAACAGGGACAGAGCTAGGAACAGGGACAGAGCTAGGAACAGGGACAGAGCTAGGAACAGGGACAGAGCTAGGAACAGGGACAGAGCTAGGAACAGGGACAGAGCTAGGAACAGGGACAGAGCTAGGAACAGGGACAGAGCTAGGAACAGGGACAGAGTTAGGAACAGGGACAGAGTTAGGAACAGGGACAGAGTTAGGAACAGGGACAGGGACAGAGTTAGGAACAGGGACAGAGACAGAGCTAGGAACAGAGACAGAGCTAGGAACAGGGACAGAGCTAGGAACAGGGACAGAGTTAGGAACAGGGACAGAGCTAGGAACAGGGACAGAGCTAGGAACAGGGACAGAGCTAGGAACAGGGACAGAGTTAGGAACAGGGACAGAGCTAGGGACAGAGTTAGGAACAGGGACAGAGCTAGGAACAGGGACAGAGACAGAGCTAGGAACAGGGACAGAGACAGAGCTAGGAACAGGGACAGAGCTAGGAACAGGGACAGAGACAGAGCTAGGAACAGGGACAGAGACAGAGCTAGGAACAGGGACAGAGACAGAGCTAGGAACAGGGACAGAGCTAGGAACAGGGACAGAGACAGAGCTAGGAACAGGGACAGAGACAGAGACAGAGTTAGGAACAGGGACAGAGAGAGTTAGGAATAGGGACAGAGACAGAGCTAGGAACAGGGACAGAGACAGAGCTAGGAACAGGGACAGAGACAGAGTTAGGAATAGGGACAGAGACAGAGCTAGGAACAGGGACAGGGACAGAGCTAGGAACAGGGAGAGACAGAGCTAGGAACAGGGACAGAGCTAGGAACAGGGACAGAGCTAGGAACAGGGACAGAGACAGGAACAGGGACAGAGACGGAGTGAGCTGTAAACACTTTTTAATTTCCTGATCCTCCCCCAGGGCATTGAGAGAGATGGGTCTCCATAACATCTGCTAATATGTCATGCTAGAGAGAGAGGAGGATATTGTATTTCTGTCCTCTGAGTGTGCTTTTCCAATCAATATCCCCCGCTCTTATCTAACCCATCTCAGCGCTGGAGAACTCTCCTCTCAGCCCAACCGGGCTTCGTACCAAATTGCAGCCTTTTCTCTACCAAAGAGGCCCATGGGCTTTGGTCAAAAGTAGTGCACTATATAGGGAATAGGGCTTTTGGTCAAAAGTAGTGCACTATACAGGGAATAGGGTGCCAGTAGAGACGCAATACGTATTTCTATAATGTAGCTACTGGGTCATAACAAGAGAAAGATGTGGTAATTTTATACAGGCGAGAGGGCCTATACTTTACACATTTAGTGGATATACTATATTTTAAAGGTCCCGAAATAGGTGGTTTGGTTTTCCTCTCCCCAACCCATTTTACTGTATGTGCTGTTGCCCACAGCATGAGGTACGTATGCTAGGTATGAGTCTTAATGAAGACATGGAGCTGGGCATCATTTGACGCCAGATACTGTCTATATTATAAAAATGCATATACACAACATGTGGACACCTGCACGTCGAACATTTAATGTCAAAATCATGGGCATTAATGTGGAGTTGGTCCCTCCTTTGCTGCTATAACAGCCTCCACTCTTCTGGGAAGGCTTTCCACTAGATGTTGGAACATTGCTGCAGGGACTTGCTTCCATTCAGCCACAAGAGCGTTAGTGAGGTCGGGCGATTAGACCCGCAACTCGCAGTCGGCGTTCCAATTTATCCCAAAGTTGTTCGATCATGTGAACTGGGATATGTTCTGCATAGCGTCGAACACCCCGCTGATCATCAACACTGGGGCCCCACAAGGGTGCGTTCTCAGCCCTCTCCTGTACTCCCTGTTCACCCACGACAGCGTGGCCATGCACGTCTCCAACTCAATCATCAAGTTTGCAGACGACACTACAGTGGTAGGCTTGATTACCAACAACGACGAGACGGCCTACAGGGAAGGAGGTGAGGGCCCTCGGAGTGTGGTGTCAGGAAAATAACCTCACACTCAATGTCAACAAAACAAAGGAGATGATCGTGGACTTCAGGAAACAGCAGAGGGAGCAGCCCCCTATCCACATCGACGGGACAGCAGTGGAGAGGGTGGAGAGTTTTAAGTTCCTCGGCGTACACATCACGGACAAACTGAAATGGTTCCACCCACACAGACAGCGTGGTGAAGAACCTCAGGAGGCTGAAGAAATTCGGCTTGTCACCAAAAACACTCAAACTTTTACAGATGCACAATCGAGAGCATCCTGTCGGGCTGTATCACCGCCTGGTATGGCAACTGCTCCGCCCATAACCGGAAGGCTCTCCAGAGGGTAGTGAGGTCTGCACAACGCATCACCGGGGGCAAACTACCTGCCCTCCAGGACACCTACAACACCCGATGTCACAGGAAGGCCAAAAAGATAATCAAGGACAACAACCACCCGAGCCACTGCCTGTTCACCCCGCTATGATCCAGAAGGCGAGGTCAGTACAGGTGCATCAAAGCTGGGACCGAGAGACTGAAAAACAGCTTCTATCTCAAGGCCATCAGACTGTTAAACAGCCATCACTAACATAGAGAGGCTGCTGCCAACATACTGACTCAACTCTAGCCACTTTAATAATGGAAAAATTGATGTAATAAATGTATCACTAGCCACTTTAAACAATGCCACTTTATATAATGTTTAAATGCCCTACATTACTCATCGCATATGTATATACTGTACTCTATACCATCTACTGCATCTTGCCATCCTGATGTAATGTATCACTAGCCACTTTAAACAATGCCACTTTATATAATGTTTACATACCCTACATTACTCATCTCATATGTATATACTGTACTCTATACCATCTACTGCATCTTGATGTAATAAATGTATCACTAGCCACTTTAAACAATGCCACTTTATATAATGTTTACATACCCTACATTACTCATCGCATATGTATATACTGTACACTATACCATCTACTGCATCTTGTCTATGCCGTTCGGCCATCACTCATTCATATATTTTTATGTACATATTCTCATTCATTCCTTTACACTTGTGTGTATTAGGTAGTTGTTGTGAAATTGTTAGGTTATATTACTTGTTAGATATTACTGCACGGTCGGAGCTAGAAGCACAAGCATTTCGCTACACTCGCTAACCATGTGTATGTGACAAATAAAATGTGATTTTATTTGAGGTCAGCGGTCTGTGCAGGCCAGTCAAGTTCTTCCACACCGATCTCGACAAACCAGTTGGCACTACCTATTGGGGCAGGTAGCGTTCTCCTGCCATCCGCCAAACCCAGATTTGTCCGTCAGACTGCCAGAGAACGTGTTTCCACTCCTCCAGAGTCCAATGGCGGTGAGCTTTTCACCACTCCAGCCGATGTTTGGCATTGCGTATGGAGATCTTATGCTTGTGTGTGGCTGCTCGGCCATGGAAACCCATTTCATGAAGTTCCCGACGAACAGTTATTGAGCTGAAGTTGGTTCCAGAGGTAGTTTGGAACTCGGTAGTGTGTGTTGCAACCGAGGACAGACGCTTTATACCCACTCCTGTTCTGTGAGCTTGTATGGTCTAGCACTTCACGGCTGAGCCGTTGTTGCTCCTAGAAGGCCAAATCAACGCACTGACTTGTTGGAAAGGTGGCATCCTATGATGGTGCCACGTTGATAGTCACTGAGCTCTTCAGTAAGACCATTCTACTGCCAATGTTTGTCTATGGAGATTGCATGGCTGTGTGCTCGATGTTATACAGTGGGGCAAAAAAGTATTTAGTCAGCCACCAATTGTGCAAGTTCTCCCACTTAAAAAATGAGGCCTGTAATTTTCATCATAGGTACACGTCAACTATGACAGACAAAATGAGAAAAAAAATCCAGAAAATCACATTGTAGGTTTTTTAATGAATTTATTTGCAAATTATGGTGGAAAATAAGTATTTGGTCAATAACAAAAGTTTCTCAATACTTTGTTATATACCCTTTGTTGGCAATGACACAGGTCAAACGTTTTCTGTAAGTCTTTACAAGGTTTTCACACACTGTTACTGGTATTTTGGCCCATTCCTCCATGCAGATCTCCTCTAGAGCAGTGATGTTTTGGGGCTGTCGCTGGGCAACACGGACTTTCAACTCACTCCAAAGATTTTCTATGGGGTTGAGATCTGGAGACTAGCTAGGCCACTCCAGGACCTTGAAATGCTTCTTACGAAGCCACTCCTTCGTTGCCCGGGCAGTGTGTTTGGGATCATTGTCATGCTGAAAGACCCAGCCACGTTTCATCTTCAATGCCCTTGCTGATGGAAGGAGGTTTTCACTCAAAATCTCATGATACATGGCCCCATTCATTCTTTCCTTTACACGGATCAGTTGTCCTGGTCCCTTTGCAGAAAAACAGCCCCAAAGCATGATGTTTCCACCCCCATGCTTCACAGTAGGTATGGTGTTCTTTGGATGCAACTCAGCATTCTTTGTCCTCCAAACACGACGAGTTGAGTTTTTACCAAAAAGTACTATTTTGGTTTCATCTGACCATATGACATTCTCCCAATCCTCTTCTGGATCATCCAAATGCTCTCTAGCAAACTTCAGACGGGCCTGAACATGTACTGGCTTAAGCAGAGGGACACGTCTGGCACTGCAGGATTTGAGTCCCTGGCGGCGTAGTGTGTTACTGATGGTAGGCTTTGTGACTTTGGTCCCAGCTCTCTGCAGGTCATTCACTAGGTCCCCCCGTGTGCTTCTGGGATTTTTGCTCACCGTTCTTGTGATAATTTTGACCCCACGGGGTGAGATCTTGCGTGGAGCCCCAGATCGAGGGAGATTATCAGTGGTCTTGTATGTCTTCCATTTCCTAATAATTGCTCCCACAGTTGATTTCTTCAAACCAAGCTGCTTACCTATTGCAGATTCAGTCTTCCCAGCCTGGTGCAGGTCTACAATTTTGTTTCTGGTGTCCTTTGACAGCTCTTTGGTCTTGGCCATAGTGGAGTTTGAAGTGTGACTGTTTGAGGTTGTGGACAGGTGTCTTTTATACTGATAACAAGTTCAAACAGGTGCCATTAATACAGGTAACGAGTGGAGGACAGAGGAGCCTCTTAAAGAAGAAGTTACAGGTCTGTGAGAGCCAGAAATCTTGCTTGTTTGTAGGTGACCAAATACTTATTTTCCACCATAATTTGCAAATAAATAAATTAAAAATCCTACAATGTGATTTTCTGGATTTTTGTTTCTCATTTTGTCTGTAATAGTTGACGTGTACCTATGACGAAAATTACAGGCCTCTCTCATCTTTTTAAGTGGGAGAACTTGCACAATTGGTGGCTGACTAAATACTTTTTTTGCCCCACTGTACACCTGTCTGCAACCGGTGTTGCTGAAATAGACAAATCCACTACTTTTGTATATAGATCTCCTTTTACAGGGTGTACTGGGACAACTGATTTTGGTCCTACGAGCTGGCCAAGTCATTCTAGTCACCCTTACACTTCATCATATCTATTGTTGCAAATTCTAAGTCCATATCTGAAAGTTCTGAATGTTATGCTCCACAGTGGAGATCTGAACGTTATGCTCCACAGCGGAGATCTGAATGTTATGCTCCACAGCGGAGATCTGAACGTTATGCTCCACAGTGGAGATCTGAACGTTATGCTCCACAGTGGAGATCTGAATGTTATGCTCCACAGCGGAGATCTGAATGTTATGCTCCACAGTGGAGATCTGAACGTTATGCTCCACAGCGGAGATCTGAACGTTATGCTCCACAGCGGAGATCTGAACGTTATGCTCCACAGCGGAGATCTGAACGTTATGCTCCACAGCGGAGATCTGAACGTTATGCTCCACAGCGGAGATCTGAATGTTATGCTCCACAGCGGAGATCTGAACGTTATGCTCCACAGCGGAGATCTGAACGTTATGCTCCACAGCGGAGATCTGAACGTTATGCTCCACAGCGGAGATCTGAACGTTATGCTCCACAGCGGAGATCTGAACGTTATGCTCCACAGCGGAGATCTGAACGTTATGCTCCACAGCGGAGATCTGAACGTTATGCTCCACAGCGGAGATCTGAACGTTATGCTCCACAGCGGAGATCTGAACGTTATGCTCCACAGCGGAGATCTGAACGTTATGCTCCACAGCGGAGATCTGAACGTTATGCTCCACAGCGGAGATCTGAACGTTATGCTCCACAGCGGAGATCTGAACGTTATGCTCCACAGCGGAGATCTGAACGTTATGCTCCACAGCGGAGATCTGAACGTTATGCTCCACAGCGGAGATCTGAATGTTATGCTCCACAGCGGAGATCTGAATGTTATGCTCCACAGCGGAGATCTGAATGTTATGCTCCACAGCGGAGATCTGAATGTTATGCTCCACAGCGGAGATCTGAACGTTATGCTCCACAGCGGAGATCTGAACGTTATGCTCCACAGCGGAGATCTGAACGTTATGCTCCACAGCGGAGATCTGAACGTTATGCTCCACAGCGGAGATCTGAATGTTATGCTCCACAGCGGAGATCTGAATGTTATGCTCCACAGCGGAGATCTGAATGTTATGCTCCACAGCGGAGATCTGAACGTTATGCTCCACAGCGGAGATCTGAATGTTATGCTCCACAGCGGAGATCTGAACGTTATGCTCCACAGTGGAGATCTGAACGTTATGCTCCACAGTGGAGATCTGAATGTTATGCTCCACAGCGGAGATCTGAATGTTATGCTCCACAGTGGAGATCTGAACGTTATGCTCCACAGCGGAGATCTGAACGTTATGCTCCACAGCGGAGATCTGAACGTTATGCTCCACAGCGGAGATCTGAACGTTATGCTCCACAGCGGAGATCTGAATGTTATGCTCCACAGCGGAGATCTGAACGTTATGCTCCACAGCGGAGATCTGAACGTTATGCTCCACAGCGGAGATCTGAATGTTATGCTCCACAGCGGAGATCTGAACGTTATGCTCCACAGCGGAGATCTGAACGTTATGCTCCACAGCGGAGATCTGAACGTTATGCTCCACAGCGGAGATCTGAACGTTATGCTCCACAGCGGAGATCTGAACGTTATGCTCCACAGCGGAGATCTGAACGTTATGCTCCACAGCGGAGATCTGAACGTTATGCTCCACAGCGGAGATCTGAACGTTATGCTCCACAGCGGAGATCTGAACGTTATGCTCCACAGCGGAGATCTGAACGTTATGCTCCACAGCGGAGATCTGAACGTTATGCTCCACAGCGGAGATCTGAACGTTATGCTCCACAGCGGAGATCTGAACGTTATGCTCCACAGCGGAGATCTGAATGTTATGCTCCACAGCGGAGATCTGAATGTTATGCTCCACAGCGGAGATCTGAATGTTATGCTCCACAGCGGAGATCTGAATGTTATGCTCCACAGCGGAGATCTGAACGTTATGCTCCACAGCGGAGATCTGAACGTTATGCTCCACAGCGGAGATCTGAACGTTATGCTCCACAGCGGAGATCTGAACGTTATGCTCCACAGCGGAGATCTGAATGTTATGCTCCACAGCGGAGATCTGAATGTTATGCTCCACAGCGGAGATCTGAACGTTATGCTCCACAGCGGAGATCTGAACGTTATGCTCCACAGCGGAGATCTGAACGTTATGCTCCACAGCGGAGATCTGAACGTTATGCTCCACAGCGGAGATCTGAACGTTATGCTCCACAGCGGAGATCTGAACGTTATGCTCCACAGCGGAGATCTGAACGTTATGCTCCACAGCGGAGATCTGAACGTTATGCTCCACAGCGGAGATCTGAACGTTATGCTCCACAGCGGAGATCTGAACGTTATGCTCCACAGCGGAGATCTGAACGTTATGCTCCACAGCGGAGATCTGAACGTTATGCTCCACAGCGGAGATCTGAACGTTATGCTCCACAGCGGAGATCTGAACGTTATGCTCCACAGCGGAGATCTGAACGTTATGCTCCACAGCGGAGATCTGAACGTTATGCTCCACAGCGGAGATCTGAACGTTATGCTCCACAGCGGAGATCTGAACGTTATGCTCCACAGCGGAGATCTGAACGTTATGCTCCACAGCGGAGATCTGAACGTTATGCTCCACAGCGGAGATCTGAACGTTATGCTCCACAGCGGAGATCTGAACGTTATGCTCCACAGCGGAGATCTGAACGTTATGCTCCACAGCGGAGATCTGAACGTTATGCTCCACAGCGGAGATCTGAACGTTATGCTCCACAGCGGAGATCTGAACGTTATGCTCCACAGCGGAGATCTGAATGTTATGCTCCACAGCGGAGATCTGAATGTTATGCTCCACAGCGGAGATCTGAATGTTATGCTCCACAGCGGAGATCTGAATGTTATGCTCCACAGCGGAGATCTGAATGTTATGCTCCACAGCGGAGATCTGAATGTTATGCTCCACAGCGGAGATCTGAATGTTATGCTCCACAGCGGAGATCTGAACGTTATGCTCCACAGCGGAGATCTGAACGTTATGCTCCACAGCGGAGATCTGAACGTTATGCTCCACAGCGGAGATCTGAACGTTATGCTCCACAGCGGAGATCTGAACGTTATGCTCCACAGCGGAGATCTGAACGTTATGCTCCACAGCGGAGATCTGAATGTTATGCTCCACAGCGGAGATCTGAATGTTATGCTCCACAGCGGAGATCTGAATGTTATGCTCCACAGCGGAGATCTGAATGTTATGCTCCACAGCGGAGATCTGAATGTTATGCTCCACAGCGGAGATCTGAATGTTATGCTCCACAGCGGAGATCTGAATGTTATGCTCCACAGTGGAGATCTGAACGTTATGCTCCACAGCGGAGATCTGAACGTTATGCTCCACAGCGGAGATCTGAACGTTATGCTCCACAGCGGAGATCTGAACGTTATGCTCCACAGCGGAGATCTGAACGTTATGCTCCACAGCGGAGATCTGAACGTTATGCTCCACAGCGGAGATCTGAACGTTATGCTCCACAGCGGAGATCTGAACGTTATGCTCCACAGCGGAGATCTGAATGTTATGCTCCACAGCGGAGATCTGAATGTTATGCTCCACAGCGGAGATCTGAATGTTATGCTCCACAGCGGAGATCTGAATGTTATGCTCCACGCGGAGATCTGAATGTTATGCTCCACAGCGGAGATCTGAATGTTATGCTCCACAGCGGAGATCTGAACGTTATGCTCCACAGCGGAGATCTGAATGTTATGCTCCACAGCGGAGATCTGAATGTTATGCTCCACAGCGGAGATCTGAATGTTATGCTCCACAGCGGAGATCTGAATGTTATGCTCCACAGCGGAGATCTGAATGTTATGCTCCACAGCGGAGATCTGAACGTTATGCTCCACAGCGGAGATCTGAACGTTATGCTCCACAGCGGAGATCTGAACGTTATGCTCCACAGCGGAGATCTGAATGTTATGCTCCACAGCGGAGATCTGAATGTTATGCTCCACAGCGGAGATCTGAATGTTATGCTCCACAGCGGAGATCTGAATGTTATGCTCCACAGCGGAGATCTGAACGTTATGCTCCACAGCGGAGATCTGAACGTTATGCTCCACAGCGGAGATCTGAATGTTATGCTCCACAGCGGAGATCTGAATGTTATGCTCCACAGCGGAGATCTGAATGTTATGCTCCACAGCGGAGATCTGAATGTTATGCTCCACAGCGGAGATCTGAATGTTATGCTCCACAGCGGAGATCTGAATGTTCAAAAAATCCAACGCAAAATTACACCTCACTTTTCGAGTAGTACGGAGCACCCGACAAGCCAGCCTAATCCCTATCATGTAAATTCCAACAGAAACTACTTAATGTATAACTTCAAATTAAACCAAACTGTTTGCACTAATGACTACTGGTTTCAATCAAATTCTCTGTCAACTTACAAGCAAATTCTTTATGAATTTACTGGTCCAAATCACCTTGCAACTAGCCTGCTAACGTTAGCCCCGAGTAGCCTGCTAACGTTAGCCCCGAGTAGCCTGCTAACGTTAGCCCCGAGTAGCCTGCTAACGTTAGCCCCGAGTAGCCTGCTAACGTTAGCCCCGAGTAGCCTGCTAACGTTAGCCCCGAGTAGCCTGCTAACGTTAGCCCCGAATAGCCTGCTAACGTTAGCCCCGAGTAGCCTGCTAACGTTAGCCCCGAGTAGCCTGCTAACGTTGGGATTTTTTCTTTAGTTTTGAGCCCACGTCAAGAAGGCACCAAAGCCTGCCATGCCTTACATCAAACTTCCTGTGATTGGTGGATTGTAGCTCACCACCGCCAACACTTGGTCTGGGATGTAATTACATGCTAGCGTGGCTAGCATACGAACTCGGTAGCACAGAGTAGATCCTCCATACGACTTTGAGAAATGGTGCTTTGTGGGTAGTTTAGAAGTTATCCAGGAAATAAGTCAATAAATATGTAACAACCCCGAAAAACATAACTATGTTTGTACTTAATAGGTAATCAGATCTAACAACAGCTAAGTTATTAAGTCTTTGACCACACTGTGCTGTTACATTGGTGAGGAAAAGTTCATGCTTCCTACCCTTTAAATAAATCAGGTGTTAAATGAGGTGAAAAGGAGACGGTTTTAAAGTCGCACTCCAGTTTCCTAGTAACAGTAATTATCAGGTATTCAAACCCTGTCCTTTTCCCCACCCATACTTATTCCCCAGGGTGTTGCTGTAAAAGACAATGTATAGAATGAAAGAATGAACTGATTTCATTGTTACGCAATGGGATTAAAAACAAGAGGACCATTTAGTGGCAGCAAGTTCATCCTCTGATTTCTAAACACAGTCAGTCGAGCTACAACAAAGAAAAAAACACTTTCACTTGATGTCTCAATTAAGTACTGAAGAATTATTCAATTTTTTAAAACATTTTATTGAAAAAAAAATGGAATGAGTGAGAACGTTTTGAGAAGTAGTTGTGGACGTGCTGCCTTGTCTTTATCCTCTAACGTCTTACTTTAACAGCTACAAGCTACTACAAAAGAAAAACACTTTCAGTTAATGTCTCGATTTTAAGAACCAAACAATTATCCTCCAAGAATGATCCTTCGACAATAAAAAAAACCTTTCTACCGCATAATGACAGCGGGCATGGAGGTGTCTTCATCCTACAACTCACTCCTAACCTCAGTCAAAATAGAACAAAGACTAAACGTTCAGCTGATGGCTCAATTAAGAACCAGATAATTATCCCCCTCCTTTAAAACTCTTTCTACTAGGATCACATAATGACAGCAGATATTGAAGGAGCTGTCTTCTAACCTCAGTTAAACTATAAAAAAAAATATATATATATATACATATACACACACATACACAGTTGAAGTGGGAAGTTTACATACACTTAGGTTGGAGTCATTAAAACTCGTTTTTCAACCACTCCAAAAATGTCTTGTTAACAAACTATAGTTTTGGCAAGTCGGTTAGGACATCTACTTTGTGTATGACACAAGTAATTTTTCCAACAATTGTTTACAGACAGATTATTTGATTTATAATTCCCTGTATCACAATTCCAGTGGGTCAAAAGTTTACATACACTAAGTTGACTGTGCCTTTAAACAGCTTGGAAAATTCCAGAAAATGATGTCATGGCTTTAGAAGCTTCTGATAGGCTAATTGACATCATTTGAGTCAATTGGAGGTGTACCTGTGGATGTATTTCAAGGCCTACCGTCAAAACTCAGTGGCTCTTTGCTTGACATCATGGGAAAATCAAAAGAAATCAGCCAAGACATTTTGTAGACCTCCACAAGTCTGGTTCATCCTTGGGAGCAATTTCCAAACGCCTGAAGGTACCACATTCATCTGTACAAACAATAGTACGCAAGTATAAACACCATGGGACCACGCAGCCGTCATACTGCTCAGGAAGGAGACGCGTTCTGTCTCCTAGAGATTAACGTACTTTGGTGCTAAAAGTGCAAATCAATCCCAGAACACCAGCAAAGGACCTTGTGAAGATGCTGGAGGAAACCGGTACAAAAGTATCTATATCCACAGTAAAACGAGTCCTATATAGACATAACCTGAAAGGCCGCTCAGCAAGGAAGAAGTCACTGCTCCAAAACCGCCATAAAAAGTCTGACTACAGTTTGCAACTGCACATGGTGACAAAGATTGTACTTTTTGGAGAAATGTCCTCTGGTCTGTTGAAACAAAAATAGAACTGTTTGGCCTTAATGACCATCGTTATGTTTGGAGGAAATAGGGGGACGCTTGCAAGCTGAAGAACACCATCCCAACCGCGAAGCACGGGGGTTGCAGCATCATGTTGTGGGGGTGCTTTGCTGCAGGAGGGACTGGTGCACTTCACAAAATAGATGGCTTCTTGAGGAATGAAAATTATGTGGATGTATTGAAGCAACGTCTCAAGTCATCAGTCAGGAAGTTAAAGCTTGGTCACAAATGGGTCTTCCAAATGGACAATGACCACAAGCATACTTCCAAAGTTGTGGCAAAATGGCTTAAGGACAACAAAGTCAAGGTATTGGAGTGGCCATCACAAAGCCCTGACCTCAATCCTATAGAACATTTGTGAGCAGAACTGAAAAAGCGTGTGCGAGCAAGGAGGCCTACAAACCTGACTCAGTTACACCAGCTCTGTCAGGAGGAATGGGCCAAAATTCACCCAACTTATTTTGGGAAGCTTGTGGAAGGCTATCTGAAATGTTTGACCCAAGTTAAACAATTTAAAGGCAATGCTACATAGTGCACTACTTTAGACCAGGACCCTATTCCCTATATAGTGCACTACTTTAGACCAGAGCCCTATTCCCTATATAGTGCACTACTATAGACCAGAGCCCTATTCCCTATATAGTGCACTACTATAGATCAGGGCCCTATTCCCTATATAGTGCACTACTTTAGACCAGAGCCCTATTCCCTATATAGTGCACTACTTTAGACCAAGGAAGGCCCTATTCCCTACATAGTGCACTACTATAGACCAGGGCCCTATTCCCTATATAGTGCACTACTATAGACCAGGGCCCTATTCCCTACATAGTGCACTACTATAGACCAGGGCCCTATTCCCTATATAGTACACTACTATAGACCAGGGCCCTATTCCCTACATAGTGCACTACTATAGACCAGGGCCCTATTCCCTATATAGTGGTACTACTATAGACCAGGGCCCTATTCCCTACATAGTGCACTACTATAGACCAGGGCCCTATAGAGCCCTATTCCCTACATAGTGCACTACTATAGACCAGTCCTTTATAGTGGTACTACTATAGACCAGGGCCCTATTCCCTATATAGTACACTACTATAGACCAGGGCCCTATTCCCTACATAGTGCACTACTATAGACCAGGGCCCTATTCCCTATATAGTGGTACTACTATAGACCAGGGCCCTATTCCCTATATAGTGGTACTACTATAGACCAGGGCCCTATTCCCTATATAGTGCACTACTATAGACCAGGGCCCTATTCCCTATATAGTACACTACTATAGACCAGGGCACCATTTGGAATCCTCTATTAAATATTTAAAGATTCCACATTACTCCCCTACCGCCACATAGACCAGCACTCATAATAATATACACACTGTAACACTCATTATCTCTGAGTGACTGAGTGAAGCTACAAGCACAGCAGATTCCAGTATTCAGGGTTCATATGTTAATTATTCAACAGTGGCTGTGAGCATCTGGCTACAGTTTTACATTGCATCCCAAATGGTGCACTATTCCCTATGTGGGTGCTGGTCTAAAGTAGTGCACTATGTATGGAATAGGGTGCCATATTTGGTACACAGCCTTAGTGTAGTTTAAAAGAGCTGTAATACCAGGGATTCCAATTCTCAGAACTCCTGTTCTGTTCTGGTCATTATTAATCATTATCCAAATATATTATTCAAAGAGAAAGCAGAATTTAGTCGCTGTGATGTGGTCAGTGATCACAGAATATGGAGTTATCCCTTTTACTGAATATGTTACCAAACGCAGCTGAAGGAGTAAACTGTATTCATTGATCTCCCTTGGTAACACATTCTCTCTCCAGCAAGGCCCTACTGAGAGGAGAGAGCAAGGCCCTACTGAGAGGAGAGAGCAAGGCCCTACTGAGAGGAGAGAGCAAGGCCCTACTGAGAGGAGAGAGCAAGGCCCTACTGAGAGGAGAGAGCAAGGCCCTACTGAGAGGAGAGAGCAAGGCCCTACTGAGAGGAGAGAGCAAGGCCCTACTGAGAGGAGAGAGCAAGGCCCTACTGAGAGGAGAGAGCAAGGCCCTACTGAGAGGAGAGAGAGCAAGGCCCTAATGACCTATATACCCTAGACACCCACCTGAGAGACCCATACACTAAGGAGAAGTCCCTATCTGTTTTTATGGGCCTACCGTGAGTCGTCTATACGCAGCCAAGACAGAAAGATAAATGTGGTCAGAGACCTACTAAAGCAGCACAGCCCCTTAAAAGATTCTGAGCCCGCCTGGCAGGGCTGGTCCAACAGTGGTTCTGAGCCTGCCTGGCAGGGCTGGTCCCACCGAGCCCTCTGACTGGAGAGCATAATATACAAGGAAATTCTCCAAGCTGCTAATGAGAACCTTGACGACCTTGTAGCTAAGCCGGTGGGGATTCCGGCGGGGTGCCCCCCCCCCCAGGCAGTGGCAGTTCTGGCAACACTAGCTACAGTAACCCATGGAGAGGGAGGGAGGGGGGTCACACTCGGACATTCAGAGAGGGGGCATATTATTGTTGCCCCGGTGGAACAAAATCAAAGGTCCGACTGCACGGAGACGCTTGGGAACATGGTCACTACGGAGACGGGACGGGGCCAGAGAGTGTTCAGAGGAAGAGGGTGTATCTGACCTCCATCACCTAGGACGTGACAAAGTTCAATTAAACCTCCATCACCAAGGACGTGACAACGTTCAATTAAATCTCCATCACCCAGGACGTGACAACGTTCAATTAAACCTCCATCACCCAGGACGTGACAACGTTCAATTAAACCTCCATCACCTAGGACGTGACAACGTTCAATTAAACCTCCATCACCCAGGACGTGACAAAGTTCAATTAAACCTCCATCACCCAGGACGTGACAAAGTTCAATTAAACCTCCATCACCCAGGACGTGACAAAGTTCAATTAAACCTCCATCACCTAGGACGTGACAAAGTTCAATTAAACCTCCATCACCCAGGACGTGACAAAGTTCAATTAAACCTCCATCACCAAGGACGTGACAAAGTTCAATTAAACCTCCATCACCCAGGACGTGACAAAGTTCAATTAAACCTCCATCACCAAGGACGTGACAACGTTCAATTAAATCTCCATCACCCAGGACGTGACAACGTTCAATTAAACCTCCATCACCCAGGACGTGACAAAGTTCAATTAAACCTCCCCATTTTTTGGGCAATTTTTGCTCAGTTTTGCAGCTGCAACTGTATTTGCATTTGTAAATCAGATCCTTTCTTGAGTTGAGCTCTGGGATGGAACAACTGTTGAACATCTGAACTTATGGTTGTTTGTGGGGGAAAGGGGTTGAGTGTGTGTGTGTGTGTGTGTGTGTGTGTGTGTGTGTGTGTATCCCACATCTGTTGCTAGGGGGTAATGATGTTGCTAGGGGGTAATGATGTTAGGGACAATATAGGATGAATCACAATAATGGTTTACTAAAATAATAATCTCTTGCCAAAAATGTAATTTTTGTAATGGCAATCCTGGTTATAGGTAACAATCCTGGTTACAGGTAACAATCCTGGTTATAGGTAACAATCCTGGTTACAGGTAACAATCCTGGTTACAGGTAACAATCCTGGTTACAGGTAACAATCCTGGTTACTGGTAACAATCCTGGTAACAATCCTGGTTACTGGTAACAATCCTGGTAACAATCCTGGTTACAGGTAACAACACTGGTTACAGGTAACAATCCTGGTTACAGGTAACAATCCTGGTTACAGGTAACAATCCTGGTTACTGGTAACAATCCTGGGTACAGGTAACAATCCTGGTTAAAAGGTAACAATCCTAGTTACAGGTAACAATCCTGGGTATAGGTAACAATCCTGGTTACAGGTAACAATCCTGGTTATAAAAAAATTAAAAGACGCAGGATTTTTTTTCAATATATTTTTTAATTAGCTATACAATAATCCAAATTCGAGGTGAGGGCGATGGAAACACTTTTGGAGGTTGATCTGCTTCTGTTCTGTGGGTGGCTCTGTGTGCTCTTTTCCAAAGATGGGTACCTCAACGGACATCACACTACAAACTATCACCCTTAGGCACTTAAGGAAATCACCAACGTCATATGGACATATTGGAATTAGTGGATATATGGAGGCTTAAATAACCCTGACCTAGTGAGATATACAATACCAGTCAAAAGTTTGGACACACCAACTCATTCAAGGGTTTTTCTTTATTTTTACTATCTTCTACATTGTAGAATAATAGTGAAGACATCAACACTATGAAATAACACATATGGAATCATGTAGTAACCAAAATAGTGTTTAACAAATCAAAATATATTTCATATTTGAGACTCTTCAAAGTAGCCACCCTTTGCCTCGATGACAGCTTTGCACACTCTTCGCATTCTCTCAACCAAATTCATGAGGTAGTCACCTGGAATGCATTTAAATTAACAGCTGTGCCTTGTTAAAAGTTCATGTGGAATTTCTTTCCTTAATGTGTTTGAGCCAAATCAGTTGTGTTGTGACGATGTAGGGGTGGTATACAGAAGATGGTCTTTTACCAAATAGGGCCAACTCCATATTATGGCAAGAACAGCTCAAATAAGCAAAAAGAAACGAAAGTCCATCATTACTTTAAGTCATGAAGGTCAGTCAATACGGAAAATTTCAAGAACTTTGACAGTTTCTTCAACTTCAGTCGCAAAAACCATCAAGCGCTGTGTTGAAACTGGCTCTCATGAGGACCGCCACAGGAAAGGAAGACCCAGAGTTACCTCTGCTGCAGAGGATAAGTTCATTAGAGTTAACTGCACCTCAGATTGCAGCCCAAATACATGCTTCACAGAGTTCAAGTAACAGACACATCTCAACATCCAACTGTTCAGAGGAGACTGCATGAATCAGGCCTTCATGGTCGAAAGAAACCACTACTAAAGGACACCAAGAAGAAGAAAATACTTGCTTGGGCCAAGAAACATGAGCAATGGACATCAGACCGGTGGAAATCTGTCCTTTGATCTGATGAGTCCAAATTTGAGATTTTTGGTTCCAATCGCCGTGTCTTTGTGAGACACAGATTAGGTGAACGGATGATCTCAGCATGTGTGGTTCCCACCATGAAGCATGGAGGAGGAGGTGTAATGGTGTGGGGGTGCTTTGCTGGTGACACTGTTGGTGATTTGTTTAGAATTCAATGCACACTTAAACAGCATGGCTTCAACAACATTCTGCAGCGATATGCCATCCCATCTGGTTTGTGCTTAGTGGGTCTATCATTTGTTTTTCAACAGGACAATGACCCAACACACCTCCAGGCTGTCTAAGGGCTATTTGACCAAGGAGAGTGATGGAGTGTTGCATCAGATGACCTGGCCTCCACAATCACCGGACCTCAACCCAATTGAGATGGTTTGGGATGAGTTGGACCGCAGAGTTTAGATAAAGCAGCCAACAAGTGCTCAGCATATGTGGGAACTCCTTCAAAACTGTTGGAAAAGCATTCCAGGTGAAGATGGTTGAGAGAATGACAAGCGCTTGTAAAGCTAAAAATAAAAACTTGAATGAGTTTGTGTGTCCAAACTTTTGAGTGGTACTGTATATATTTACAAAATATAATATATGGGGATTGGAAATAATGCAGACAAATTACATTGATGGAAGCTACAATCTATCTGCAATATTAAAGCTGATCTACCTCCTAAAAAATACATCATAATTTAAGACCTCCTGTGCAAAAACTTTTAAATTAATTACAGATTTCTTGATTTGCTGGCTAACCGTAATACTAGTACTTTTTGTTTCTCATTTTTCAAGCGAACGTCTTTAGGGAGTACAGACGCTGGCTCTCTGACCAGTAACTGTGTTTACTGTTTGTCTCTGGGCTGTGGATATGTTGCAACAGTGGAGGCACAGCAGTGTGACCAGGGTCGGTCTCAGGGTCGGTCTCAGGGTCGGTCTCAGGGTCGGTCTCAGGGTCGGTCTCAGGGTCTGTCTCAGAGTCGGTCTCAGAGTCACACTGCTGCGCCTCAGTAAGTTCCAAATAAAATATCACACATTTATTTTATTGTTTAATCTATCATCTCGAAATGGATAAATGAAAGCTTTATTTGCCATTTTGATCACTTAAAAGTGATACAAAATAAGTGTACGAGTTATAAGTACACAGAAGCTTTGTTTACAAATTGCAGGTCAGATTTTATCCAGGTAATTTTGATGCATATACGCCTATTGATCATTTTATCACCATGTGCTGCTCTGATCCATCCATTTTTACATTTACATTTTAGTCATTTAGCAGACGCTCTTATCCAGAGCGACTTACAGTAGTGCATGCATACATTTTTTCTCTGTACTGGTCCCCCATGGGAATCGAACCCACACATCCACTACTACAGTAACACATAGGCCTCTTTACATCCCTCTCATTATAAACACTCATTATGATATAGAAGAAAAGTGTAATTTAGCTGTGGTAACAGTTCATATATTGGCTCCATGCTGTCAGTGCGTCTGTCTACACCTTTTTGTGATGTAGTCCGCCATAAAACCCACAGAAGAAGAAGAAGTCTGTCTGTCTCCCTGCAAATGATGCATAGCAGAGGATTTGTTTATAAAACACCTGTGGGTCTGTAACAAAGCTTCTCTGATGTTACTAGCTTGATTTTCTGACTAAAACTGGAAACGTGGGGTGATTTTCATACAGCAAGGCAGAGATTCCTAACTCACGACTAGTGCTAAAATCACGCTGCTGTAGACCGTGTCAATGATAATCCAAGAGGAAAATTGTTGTATATTGTTATCTAGCTATGTACAAATGTAATTTAATTTGACTGCTGTTACGTTCATTGCTGACTTGTAAATTGTTATTTTATAATACAGCAGCCTACATGGTTGTTGTAACTAGAAGAGGCCTTCTGGTTGATCTGGAACAAAATGGTGTCTGGAACCAGCAGCTGCTGAACAACTCTCAGGTAGACTAGAGCATGTTATGACGTCTTGCCTAAGTTTTGTTGACCCGACAAAACAAATTAAAAAAATGTAAACAAAATGAGGAAACTGACACTTACTGAATCTGTCTTTAAACCAGGTTTCCATCCAACCTTTTTATGCGCGTAAAGTATATGAGTATATAATATTTGTAAAGTATATAATGTAAAGTATATGAGTATATAATATTTGTAAAGTATATAATGTAAAGTATATGACGGATAAAGAAGTCACAAGTCCTGATAGAAACAGAAAATGTCGGTAAACTTTCTAAATGTCAAGAAAACAAAATACGCTAGACAAGACCTTTTTTGTGTCTGTAAAATGCAAGAAATGTTGTTGGAAAGGCTTTGATGCTCAAATATTGATATAATAACAAGCTATGAAAGTAAATTTGGGAGTCACGCGATGAAATGTTGTGTGGTCGTCCCACTATGACTCATCGGGGAAACCATGCAGTTTATTAGACTACAGATGAAATAAGTGATGATTAACTTCACAGGGTGGTGAAAGTGCAAGGTGATGAGCTTGATGCTCCTTTATCAATACATATCGATGGTCTTATTCTGGTGACATGATGATCGATGCTCGTCTGCCGATTGTCCGTAATAATCTGACCATCTATGTAGGCTATACCATAAGTGCCTCACTACCATGGGTGGCAAAGGGTCAGAAACTTCCCGGAAACTTCCCATGGGAAGTCAAGCCCTGGAATTTGAGGCATTTTACTTAAAGTCATCAACAAAAAGTTAGCTTATAACAGTGAACCTTTTTCTGTGGGAAACACATTAGGCAACTCTAGGTCTTGTGGCATATTTTGGTTAAACTATCCCCAATTCAATGGAATTGCAACCCTCTGTATGCACAGTGCATTCTTCCATCACATGTACAGCTGATTCTCAAGATCTTCCACACTAATGAGATGCTATTGAGCTCACACTACTACACCGTCTGAAGCTAAGGACTACATGCTTTCTGGTAAGTTTTGATTACAATACTGGGTAGGGTGAATATATTTTATATGACATGATTTATACATGATTTGTTATTAACTAGTGAATAATAGCCAAACACCAAAGTGTGTTTAAATCATTTCTAACTTGTTAAACAATTTCTGCTAGTTAGTTCTTGCTACTGTTATAGATAAATGATGCTGGCTCATCTAACCAACAGGCAGTTGGTAACTGTTCTGTGAGCAATAGAGATAGTTTGTTGAGTATTGGTCTCCATGATAGATAGTGGTGTAAATCAGTTCCTAATAAATGACAAGTAAAGATTACATCCTGTGTCCTCTAATTATGTTGGTCTATTCAAGATACTACAGCTACCAAGTGGGTTTTTATCTTGCTTGAGCCTGCTAACTGAGGAGTGTTAATTCACCTATTTCCATACATGTTTAATTTTAAAACATTTATACCTATTTCCATACATGTTTAATTTTAAAACATTTATTTTACAAAGGAGTTGTTTAATCTAACTGCTGAACTATCTATCTGTACATGGAATTGTATATATATATATTTTTTATTCTAAACTTTACAGGAAAATGCCACGGGCACTATCTGTGTGGAGACATTTCACTGCAGCTAAAGTAGAAACAAAAGCTGTGTACATTTGCAAATACTGTGCCAAATCATGTGAAGAATGCAACAAAAATGCATAATCATCTGGCCCAGTGTATAAAGTTCCCTCAGTGCTCACAACAAGCAACCTCTGACAAAAGTCCCTCTACTTCTATTCGAGGTGAAAATGATGAATCTGACACCTTATCGATAGCAACAGCTCATGGTCCTCCTGGAATCAGAAGTTGTTTTGACAATGGAGGAACGCAGTCAGAGAAATGCTGATGAATGTCTTGCTCGAGCTGTGTATGCAACTGGTTCACTTCTGATGCTCACAGGCAATGTGTATTGGAAGAGATTTCTGAATGTTCTTCGCCCAGCAGACACCCCTCCAACCAGACATGCTTTATCTACTAATTTGCTGGATGCAGAGTTCAGAGTTCAACAGAGTTCAAGTGAAGGTCAAGCAAATCATAGAGAAAGCAGACTGTATTGCAATCATCTCTGATGGGAGGTCGAATGTTCGTGGGCAAGGAATAATTAACTACATCATCTCCACCCCTCAACCAGTATTCTACAAGAGCACAGACACAAGAGACAACAGACACACCGGTCTCTACATTGCAGATGAGCTGAAGGCAGTCATCAATGTCCTTAGACCACAGAAGGTATTTGCACTGGTGACAGACAATGCTGTGAACAGGAAGGCTGCTTGGTCTAAAGTGGAGGAGTCCTACCATCACATCACACCCATTGGCTGTGCTGCTCACACATTGAATCTGCTCCTCAAGGACATCATAGCACTGAAAACAATGGATAAACTCTACAAGAGAGCCAAGGAAATGGTTAGGTATGTGAAGGGTCATCAAGTTATAGCAGCAATCTACCTCACCAAGCGAAGTGAGAAGAAAAAGAGCACCACATTGAAGCTTCCCAGCAACACCCGTTGGGGTGGTGTTGTCATCATGTTTGACAGTCTCCTGGAGGGGAAGGAGTCTCTCCAAGAAATGGCCATATCACAGTCTGCCGATATGGACAGCCCCATCAAGAGGATCCTCCTGGATGATGTATTTTGGGAGAGAGTGGTAAGCAGCCTGAAACCTATAGCAGTAGCCATTACACTGAGGGAGACAATGCCATCCTGTCTGATGTTCAAACTCTGCTTGCAGACGTAAGAGAAGAAATTCGTACTGCCCTGCCCACTTCACTGTTACTCCAAGCAGAGAAAACTGCAGTTCTGAAATACATCAGAAAGCGTGAAGACTTCTGCCTAAAGCCCATACACGCCGCAGCGTACATGTTGGACCCCAAGTATGCTGGCAAGAGCATCCCGTCAACAAGGCCTATGGTGTCATCACTACCGTGTCTCACCACCTTGGCCTGGATGAGGGCAAGGCTCTTGACAGTCTGGCGAAGTACACTTCCAAGCACGGGCTTTGGGATGGAGATGCAATATGGCAGTCGTGTCAACACATCTCATCAGCCACCTGGTGGAAGGGACTTTGTGGATTTGAGGCTCTTTCCCCTGATGCCGCCATCATCCTCCAATTCCCACCAACATCAGCCGCCTCAGAGCGCAACTGGTCCTTGTTTGGGAACACGCACACCAAAGCACGCAAAAGGCTGACCAATACAAGGGTCGAAATTTGAGGCTTTTTGAGCCTGACAACGAACCATCCTCAACAAGGTTGGAAAGTGACAGTGAAAATGAGGCCTCAGAGTCTGATGTTCAAGAAGTGGACATTGAGGAGGTCCAGGGAGAAGACATGGAAGCCTGAGAGGAAGACAACCAAAGCTTTAGTTTCTAGACTATCATTTTACAGATGTATGTTGAAAACGTTTTTGGGAGATGCGATGGATCATTGGGGATCATTCAAATATTCTCTTTCTTTTGTTGTTCAGTGAAATCATCCCATGTGAAGAGTCAACTCATTTAATTAAAGTTCAATTCGTAACTAAAATGTTTTTTTTATTATTATTTCTTTTGGAAGGATTTAATCATTTGCAATTATGTCTACTTATGATAAGGTAAAATGTTTATGTTTCTGTCTTCATATGATATGGTAAATATATCCAATGCAAAAAAAACATCTACATTTAAATGGTATTAATATTAATTTGCATATATTCCCGTTAATTCCCTCGGAAAGTTTCCACCTTTGAATATTCCCCAAAATGGGCAACCCACTACCACGGGTGCTTTGAAAGTGGGGATGCAACCTCCTTTTTATAAAAAAAATTAAAAAAACATTTCCAGCAATTCTATACCTTCAATCCATATTTATGAACAGAACACAACTATTTCTCTTAGGTTCTGCCACAATAAGTTATATTGAACTCAGTATTCAAATAAATAAATACGTTTTTTATTTTATTTTAAACACAAGGCCAGAACATAATAACAGTGCAAAACGATGCCTAATTTATCATAACCGTTACAGATTAACTGTAATATAACAGAATAAAATAGAACAGGTTTTTTTTTCTAAATGAAAAAAAGTTACCAGTGCGAAGTGACACGCATCTCACATCTGTAACAGTTATTCTGAAAGAAACGGGCTTCAATTTGGCGAGTTGAAAGATACTTTTTTTTTCTCCAGGGTAATAAACCAAAATCTGTCTTTTCAATATACAGAAGCTGGTTGAGAGAATGCCAAGAGTGTGCAAAGTTGTCATCAAGGCAAAGGGTGGCTACTTTGAAGAATCTCAAATATAATATATACTGCTCAAAAAAATAAAGGGAACACTTAAACAACACATCCTAGATCTGAATGAAAGAAATAATCTTATTAAATACTTTTTTCTTTACATAGTTGAATGTGCTGACAAAATCACACAAAAATAATCAATGGAAATCCAATTTATCAACCCATGGAGGTCTGGATTTGGAGTCACACTCAAAATTAAAGTGGAAAACCACACTACAGGCTGATCCAACTTTGATGTAATGTCCTTAAAACAAGTCCAAATGAGGCTCAGTAGTGTGTGTGGCCTCCACATGCCTGTATGACCTCCCTACAACGCCTGGGCATGCTCCTGATGAGGTGGCGGATGGTCTCCTGAGGGATCTCCTCCCAGACCTGGACTAAAGCATCCGCCAACTCCTGGACAGTCTGTGGTGCAACGTGACGTTGGTGGATGGAGCGAGACATGATGTCCCAGATGTGCTCAATTGGATTCAGGTCTGGGGAACGGGCGGGCCAGTCCATAGCATCAATGCCTTCCTCTTGCAGGAACTGCTGACACACTCCAGCCACATGAGGTCTAGCATTGTCTTGCATTAGGAGGAACCCAGGGCCAACCGCACCAGCATATGGTCTCACAAGGGGTCTGAGGATCTCATCTCGGTACCTAATGGCAGTCAGGCTACCTCTGGCGAGCACATGGAGGGCTGTGCGGCCCCCCAAAGAAATGCCACCCCACACCATGACTGACCCACCGCCAAACCGGTCATGCTGTAGGATGTTGCAGGCAGCAGAACGTTCTCCACGGCGTCTCCAGACTCTGTCACGTCTGTCACGTGCTCAGTGTGAACCTGCTTTCATCTGTGAAGAGCACAGGGCGCCAGTGGCGAATTTGCCAATCTTGGTGTTCTCTGGCAAATGCCAAACGTCCTGCACGGTGTTGGGCTGTAAGCACAACCCCCACCGGTGTATGTCAGGCCCTCATACCACCCTCATGGAGCCTGCTGGAGGTCATTTTGCAGGGCTCTGGCAGTGCTTCTCCTGCTTCTCCTTGCACAAAGGCGGAGGTAGCGGTCCTGCTGCTGGGTTGTTGCCCTCCTACGGCCTCCTCCACGTCTCCTGATGTACTGGCCTGTCTCCTGGTAGCGCCTCCATGCTCTGGACACTACGCTGACAGACACAGCAAACCTTCTTGCCACAGCTCGCATTGATGTGCCATCCTGGATGAGCTGCACTACCTGAGCCACTTGTGTGGGCTGTAGACTCCGTCTCATGCTACCACTAGAGTGAAAGCACCGCCAGCATTCAAAAGTGACCAAAACATCAGCCAGGAAGCATTGGAACTGAGAAGTGGTCTGTGGTCCCCACCTGCAGAACCACTCCTTTATTGGGGGTGTTTTGCTAATTGCCTATAATTTCCACCTGTTGTCTATTCCATTTGCACAACAGCATGTGAAATTTATTGTCAATCAGTGTTGCTTCCTAAGTGGACAGTTTGATTTCACAGAAGTGTGATTGACTTGGAGTTACATTGTGTTGTTTAAGTGTTCCCTTTATTTTTTTGAGCAGTGTAGATTTTGATTTGTTAAACACTTTTTTGGTTACTACATGATTCCATATGTGTTATTTCCTAGTTTTGATGTCTTCACTATTATTCTACAATGTAGAAAATAGTCAAAATAAAGAAACTCTTGAATGAGTGGCTGTGTTCAAACATTTTACTGGTACTGTACAGACATTCGATTTAGTTTATTCTGCCTGTTCTTTGGAATTATCTAAATGGACAATTCCACATTGAACACTGAATGGTGATGAATTATGGCCACAACATCCGGGAAAAGGGAATTTAGTGAGAAGAACTGTGCGATGCTTGGCTTGGTTTCTTTTTGTTTGTGTGTCCCTGCAAATGCACATGTAGGACTATGGAACACTATGGAACACTATGGAACACTATGGAACACTATGGAACACTATGGAACACTATGGAACACTATGGAACACTATGGAACACTATGGAACACTATGGAACACTATGGAACACTATGGAACACTATGGAACACTATGGAACACTATGGAACACTATGGAACACTATGGAACACTATGGAACACTATGGAACACTATGGAACACTAGAGTCAAAAGCAAATTAATGTTGTCTTCAAGACACATTTTTTTTTAAATATACTTAAAAGCACATTCCACCAAATAGTTTTACAGTATTTTAGATTTTTATTTTGTATTTTATTTTTAAATCTTCGGTTAAAGATGGAGTTTTATACCCATCCTTACCTCTGACACTGGACTGTTTTGTTTGTTTGAAAACGCTGTCTGTGTCGCCGTGAAAATGTTTCAAACTTGTCTTAGCAGCATTCATAATGTGATGTAACGAGGGTAGAAAGGCTTGACAAGCATAGCAGAGCAGTTTTATCCAGGTACATATATATACATCCTGTGCTTTATCATTTGGCCATAGGGGCATATAGACATTGGTGCAAAATGCAATCTGTTAATTATTATATCAGATGTAAAAATGCTCAAATTATTACAAATCATTGAAATTGACAAATTACCCAATGGATCATGATATGTTAATTTATAAGAATGAAATAAATAAACAAATACAATTAAAAAAGTGGGGGTGAAATTGTATTGTTTATTTGTTACATGGGAATTTAACTGTAAAATGTATTTTTTATGTGCACAATGTCAAGCACAAGCTTTTTTGAATCAACAAGTCAATTTGACGGAAACACACTTCTCATGCGGATTGTAGAATATTCACATGAAAATCTGTCATAGACTGGATGGAAACCCAGCTATTGAAACAAACAGTGCATCATCACCACATGACTGGAGGCAGCAAACAATATACCAGCTGTGATTTACAACCTGATAGCAATATGTCGGAATACCAATAAATGCTTTGGTGAATTATATTAATCACGCATCTCTTCTTACTCGACGTCATGGAAAACCTCTTTAATAAGAAGTTGGTTTCGTAGCAATTTTTCTGCCAGATATAATTCTGTTTGTTTCATATATAGCTACGTAGTTCCACTTTAAGAGATATTAATAATGTATGGAGTGGCAGTAAAGGCAACCTCACCAGACTCCACAGAGGAGAGAGCATAACAGAGGTCATAGTGAGGGAGGGGGAGAGGGATAGGGGGGGAGGGAGAGAGGGAGAGGGGGAGGGGGGAGGGAGAGCATCACAGAGGTCATAGTGAGGGAGGGGGGAGAGGGAGAGGGGGAGGGGGGGGGGGGGAGAAGAGATAGGAGGGGGGA
>NC_042972.1:3561984-3642048 GCF_901001165.1 Salmo trutta | reverse complement strand
AGGAGAGAAAGGAGAGAGCAGAGAGAGAGCGCAGAGGGAGAGAGAAAGAAGAGAGCAGAGGGAGAGAGAAAGGAGAGAGCAGAGGGAGAGAGAAAGGAGAGAGCAGAGGGAGAGAGAAAGGAGAGAGCAGAGGGAGAGAGAAAGGAGAGAGCAGAGGGAGAGAAAGGGAGCAGAAAGAACAAAGAGGGGGCAGAGAAAGCAGAGGGAGAGATGAGCAGATGAACTTCTGAATTTCTCAGCATATTTTTACAAAAAGATAGATTTATAGTTGGATAAACTTGGATTTTTCCTCAAGGACATATACAGGATACTACCCTCCACAACGTAACCATCACTATGTCACCAGGACATATACAGGATACTACCCTCCACAACACTATGTCACCAGGACATATACAGGATGCTACCCTCCACAACATAACCTTCACTATGTCACCAGAACATATACAGGATGCTACCCTCCACAACGTAACCATCACTATGTCACCAGGACATATACAGGATACTACCCTCCACAACACTATGTCACCAGGACATATACAGGATACTACCCTCTACAACACTATGTCACCAGGACATATACAGGATGCTACCCTCCACAACACTATGTCACCAGGACATATACAGGATACTACCCTCCACAACACTATGTCACCAGGACATATACAGGATACTACCCTCCACAACACTATGTCACCAGGACATATACAGGATGCTACCCTCCACAACACTATGTCACCAGGACATATACAGGATGCTACCCTCCACAACACTATGTCACCAGGACATATACAGGATGCTACCCTCTACAACACTATGTCACCAGGACATATACAGGATGCTACCCTCTACAACACTATGTCACCAGGACATATACAGGATGCTACCCTCCACAACACTATGTCACCAGGACATATACAGGATGCTACCCTCCACAACACTATGTCACCAGGACATATACAGGATACTACCCTCCACAACACTATGTCACCAGGACATATACAGGATGCTACCCTCCACAACATAACCTTCACTATGTCACCAGAACATATACAGGATGCTACCCTCCACAACACTATGTCACCAGGACATATACAGGATACTACCCTCCACAACACTATGTCACCAGGACATATACAGGATGCTACCCTCCACAACACTATGTCACCAGGACATATACAGGATGCTACCCTCCACAACACTATGTCACCAGGACATATACAGGATACTACCCTCCACAACACTATGTCACCAGGACATATACAGGATACTACCCTCCACAACACTATGTCACCAGGACATATACAGGATGCTACCCTCCACAACACTATGTCACCAGGACATATACAGGATGCTACCCTCCACAACACTATGTCACCAGGACATATACAGGATACTACCCTCCACAACACTATGTCACCAGGACATATACAGGATTTTACCCTCCACAACACTATGTCACCAGGACATATACAGCATACTACCCTCCACAACATAACCTTCACTCCAAATCCAAACTCCAAACTACAACCTGATTTTGGACAAAATTACGTGAAAGATTCCTACTACCAAAGATTTATATTTCCAAGCTATACAGCAAATGCTCTGGTAAAGAAACAACAGAAACCTGAAAACGCCATCCAACCTGGAACTGAGTGAGTAATGTTAAGTCTGAAGCTACTTTTTAAAGCCAAGAAGAAGAAAATACCTTACAATGATATATTTGACTTTAAAACAGGGACTGAATGCTAAGTTAAGGTTACCAAGCTTGCTAGGACAGAACATATCTGGTGTTTTCAGGCTTCCCTGTGGCTCAGTTGGTAGAGCATGGTGTTTGCAACGCCAGCATGGTGTGTGCAACGCCAGGGTTGTGGTTCGATTCCCACGGGGGGCCAGTACAACAACAAAAAAAGAGGATGAAATGTATGCATTCACTACTGTAAGTCGCTCTGGAAAAGAGCGTCTGATAAATGACTAAAATGTAAATATCTGACTGCAACTTCAATTAGCACTGAGGTGTGTAAAGTGAGAGGTATCAAAGCCCTTGAGCCTCCCAAATGCAGAGGCCTTCGAGGCCACAGTGCTATATTAACCAGACCATCCCCTGACACAGTGCTATATTAACCAGACCATCCCCTGACACAGTGCTATATTAACCAGACCATCCCCTGACACAGTGCTGTATTAACCAGACCATCCCCTGACACAGTGCTATATTAACCAGACCATCCCATGGCACAGTGCTATATTAACCAGACCATCCCCTGGTACAGTGTTATATTAACCAGACCATCCCCTGGCACAGTGCTATATTAACCAGACCATCCCCTGGCATGGCACAGTGCTATATTAACCAGACCATCCCCTGGTACAGTGCTATATTAACCAGACCATCCCCTGGCACAGTGCTATATTAACCAGACCATCCCCTGGCACAGTGCTATATTAACCAGACCATCCCCTGGTACAGTGCTATATTAACCAGACCATCCCCTGGCATGGCACAGTGCTATATTAACCAGACCATCCCCTGGCACAGTGCTATATTAACCAGACCATCCCCTGGCATGGTACAGTGCTATATTAACCAGACCATCCCCTGGCACAGTGCTATATTAACCAGACCATCCCCTGGCATGGCACAGTGCTATATTAACCAGACCATCCCCTGGCATGGCACAGTGCTATATTAACCAGACCATCCCCTGGCACAGTGCTATATTAACCAGACCATCCCCTGGCATGACACAGTGCTATATTAACCAGACCATCCCCTGGCATGACACAGTGCTATATTAACCAGACCATCCCCTGGCACAGTGCTATATTAACCAGACCATCCCCTGGCATGGCACAGTGCTATATTAACCAGACCATCCCTGGCACAGTGCTATATTAACCAGACCATCCCCTGGCATGACACAGTGCTATATTAACCAGACCATCCCCTGGCATGGTACAGTGCTATATTAACCAGACCATCCCCTGGCACAGTGCTATATTAACCAGACCATCCCCTGGCACAGTGCTATATTAACCAGACCATCCCCTGACATGGCACAGTGCTATATTAACCAGACCATCCCCTGGCATGGCACAGTGCTATATTAACCAGACCATCCCCTGGCACAGTGCTATATTAACCAGACCATCCCCTGGCATGGCACAGTGCTATATTAACCAGACCATCCCCTGGCACAGTGCTATATTAACCAGACCATCCCCTGGCATGACACAGTGCTATATTAACCAGACCATCCCCTGGCATGACACAGTGCTATATTAACCAGACCATCCCCTGGCATGGCACAGTGCTATATTAACACAGACCATCCCCTGACATGGCACAGTGCTATATTAACACAGACCATCCCCTGGTACAGTGCTATATTAACCAGACCATCCCCTGGTACAGTGCTATATTAACCAGACCATCCCCTGGCATGGCACAGTGCTATATTAACACAGACCATCCCCTGGCATGGCACAGTGCTATATTAATCAGACCATCCCCTGGCACAGTGCTATATTAACCAGACCATCCCCTGGCATGGTACAGTGCTATATTAACCAGACCATCCCCTGGCATGACACAGTGCTATATTAACCAGACCATCCCCTGGCATGGCACAGTGCTATATTAACACAGACCATCCCCTGGTACAGTGCTATATTAACCAGACCATCCCCTGGTACAGTGCTATATTAACCAGACCATCCCCTGGCATGGCACAGTGCTATATTAACACAGACCATCCCCTGGCACAGTGCTATATTAACCAGACCATCCCCTGGCATGGCACAGTGCTATATTAACACAGACCATCCCCTGGCACAGTGCTATATTAACCAGACCATCCCCTGGCATGGCACAGTGCTATATTAACCAGACCATCCCCTGGCACAGTGCTATATTAACCATACCATCCCCTGGTACAGTGCTATATTAACCATACCATCCCCTGGCATGGCACAGTGCTATATTAACCATACCATCCCCTGGCATGGCACAGTGCTATATTAACACAGACCATCCCCTGGCACAGTGCTATATTAACCAGACCATCCCCTGGCATGGCACAGTGCTATATTAACACAGACCATCCCCTGGCACAGTGCTATATTAACCAGACCATCCCCTGGCATGGCACAGTGCTATATTAACCAGACCATCCCCTGGCACAGTGCTATATTAACACAGACCATCCCCTGGTACAGTGCTATATTAACCAGACCATCCCCTGGTACAGTGCTATATTAACCAGACCATCCCCTGGCATGGCACAGTGCTATATTAACCAGACCATCCCCTGGCATGGTACAGTGCTATATTAACCAGACCATCCCCTGGCATGGCACAGTGCTATATTAACCAGACCATCCCCTGGCACAGTGCTATATTAACCATACCATCCCCTGGCATGGCACAGTGCTATATTAACCAGACCATCCCCTGGCATGACACAGTGCTTTATTAACCAGACCATCCCCTGGTACAGTGCTATATTAACCAGACCATCCCCTGGCATGGCACAGTGCTATATTAACACAGACCATCCCCTGGTACAGTGCTATATTAACCAGACCATCCCCTGGCATGGCACAGTGCTATATTAACCAGACCATCCCCTGGTACAGTGCTATATTAACCAGACCATCCCCTGGCATGGCACAGTGCTATATTAACCAGACCATCCCCTGGCATGGCACAGTGCTATATTAACCAGACCATCCCCTGGCACAGTGCTATATTAACCAGACCATCCCCTGGCATGGCACAGTGCTATATTAACCAGACCATCCCCTGGCATGGCACAGTGCTATATTAACCAGACCATCCCCTGGCATGGCACAGTGCTATATTAACCAGACCATCCCCTGGCATGGCACAGTGCTATATTAACCAGACCATCCCCTGGCACAGTGCTATATTAACCAGACCATCCCCTGGCATGGCACAGTGCTATATTAACCAGACCATCCCCTGGCATGGCACAGTGCTATATTAACCAGACCATCCCCTGGCATGGCACAGTGCTATATTAACCAGACCATCCCCTGGCATGGTACAGCGCTATATTAACCAGACCATCCCCTGGCATGGCACAGTGCTATATTAACCAGACCATCCCCTGGCACAGTGCTATATTAACCAGACCATCCCCTGGCACAGTGCTATATTAACCAGACCATCCCCTGGCATGGCACAGTGCTATATTAACCAGACCATCCCCTGGTACAGTGCTATATTAACCAGACCATCCCCTGGCATGGCACAGTGCTATATTAACCAGACCATCCCCTGGCACAGTGCTATATTAACCAGACCATCCCTGGCATGGCACAGTGCTATATTAACCAGACCATCCCCTGGCACAGTGCTATATTAACCAGACCATCCCCTGGTACTGTGCTATATTAACCAGACCATCCCCTGGCATGGCACAGTGCTATATTAACCAGACCATCCCCTGGCATGGCACAGTGCTATATTAACCAGACCATCCCCTGGCATGGCACAGTGCTATATTAACCAGACCATCCCCTGGCACAGTGCTATATTAACCAGACCATCCCTGGCATGGCACAGTGCTATATTAACCAGACCATCCCCTGGCATGGCACAGTGCTATATTAACGCACTACTCCTCTGTTAACAGAGATGGTGTTAACGAGGACTCTGAGTCAACCATTGTCAACCTGTTCAAGTCTGGAACAGTAAAGGTACAGGACAACACCCAAACAGCTTCAGCTGGACTTTCACATAATCAAAAGAGAAAGCACAGCAGTATAAGATCTCTCTTGAGAAAGATACTCCCACCCCAAGAGTGTCACACCAAACCTCTTCATTATACAACCCCACAGATGAGCAAACACCAAGCGGAAAGTCAACCTCCAAGCACAAAGTACTACTCCTTCATAGAAATGAAGGATACATTCACCCAGCTGGAGGTAAGACAGGTGGAGCTGGAACAGCAGGTGAACACACTCCAGTCAGCACAAAAAAATATAGTTTAGCTCATCAACACTCCCTTTAACCAGACCCGGAGAGCTGGAGGTGGAGAGAGACATATCTGCAACTCTGGACTGTGGTGAGACAACATCAACAGGAGAAAGAGCAGGAGAAGATCAGAGCAGTAGAGGAGAAGGTGAGAACGATGACGTGTGACAGAGAACAACACATTAGAGAGGTGGCCACCCATGCAGAGAAGCCAGCAGAACAGCCCACCTCAGACTCTGACCATAGCCTCGACATCACAGCAGGACAGACAAATGAAGAACCCCAAACCCAGGGGATCCCACCCCCTCTGAACACCCCCACGTCAGCCACCCTGATAGCCCTCCTGGCAACACCCCCCCCCCCACCCGCTGAGGACATACACAAGCCACAGATTGTACTCCTTATGGACTCAAACGGGAAATAAATAAGAACACACTTTTTCCCCAAAGACCCAGCATGCCTTAGACCTAACCACTTCTCCAAACTTTTTGGCCCTATAACAAAGAACAAACAGCAAAAACATATACATGATCAAATAGAAATCTTTAAATCAACTATTAAAGACTACCAGAACCCACTGGATTTTCCAATTACATTGAATGAACTACAGGACAAAATACAAACCCTCCAACCCAAAAAGGCCTGTGGTGTTGATGGTATCCTCAATGAAATGATCAAATATACAGACAACAAATTCCAATTGGCTATACTAAAACTCTTTAACATCATCCTTAGCTCTGGCATCTTCCCCAATATTTGGAACCAAGGACTGATCACCCCAATCCACAAAAGTGGAGACAAATTTGACCCCAATAACTACCGTGGGATATGCGTCAACAATAACCTTGGGGAAATCCTCCTCATTATCATTAACAGCAGACTCGTACATTTCCTCAGTGAAAACAATGTGCTGAGCAAATGTCAAACTGGCTTTTTACCAAATTACCATACGACAGACCACGTATTCACCCTGCATACACTAATTGACAAACAAACAAACCAAAACAAAGGCAAAGTCTTCTCATGCTTTGTTGATTTCAAAAACGCTTTCAACTCAATTTGGCATGAGGGTCTGCTATACAAATTGATGGAAAATGGTGTTGGGGGAAAAAAATACAACATTATAAAATCCATGTACACAAACAACAAGTGTGCAGTTAAAATTAGCAAAAAACACATTTCTTTCCACAGGGCCGTGGGGTGAGACAGGGATGCAGCTTAAGCCCCACCCTCTTCAACATATACATCAACGAACTGGCGAGGGCACTAGAACAAACTGCACCCTACTAGAATCTGAAGTCAAATGTCTACTGATGATCTGGTGCTTCTGTCCCCAACCAAGGAGGGCATACAGCAGCACCAAGATCTTCTGCACAGATTCTGTCAGACCTGGGCTCTGACAGTAAATCTCAGTAAGACAAAAATAATGGTGTTCCAAAAAAGGTCCAGTTGGCAGGACCACAAATACAAATTCCATCTAGACACAGTTGCCATAGAGCTCACAAAAAACTGTACATACCTCGGCCTAAACATCAGCGTCACAGGTAACTTCCACAAAGCTGTGAACGATCTGACAGACAAGGCAAGAAGGGCCTTCTATGCCATCAAAAGGAACATCAAATTTGACATATCAATCTAGCTAAAAATACTTGAATCAGTTATAGAACCCATTGCCCTTTATGGTTGTGAGGTCTGGAGCCCGCTCACCAACCAAGAATTCACAAAAAGGGCCAAACACCAAATTGAGAGACTGCATGCAGAATTCTGCAAACATATCATCTGTGTACAATGTAAAACATCAAATAATGCATGCAGAGCAGAATTAGGCCGATACCCGCTAATTATCAAAATCCAGAAAAGAGCCGTTAACCTCTACGGGCTAGGGCGCAGTATTGAGAATTTTGGAAAAAATATGTGCCCATTTTTAACTGCCTCCTACACCAACTCAGAAGCTAGAATATGCATATTATTGTTCAGGTTTGGATAGAAAACACCCTAAAGTTTCTAAAACTGTTTGAATGGTGTCTGTGAGTATAACAGAACTCCTATGGCAGGCAAAAACCTGAGAAGGTTTCATGCAGGAAGTACCCTGTCTGACAAGGTGTTGTTGTTCTTGCTTCTGTTTATTGAAGAGTCAGGATCTTAGCTGTAACGTGACAATTCCTAGGGCTCCAATAGGCTCTCAGAACACGGGAAAAACCTGAACGATGACGAGGCAGCCTCAGGCTGAAACACAGAATCCCCTTTTCCAAGTGGCCCATCAGAGGACAATGGAATTAGGCGCGTGCCCGATTCGACCCCGTGCAGTATTTTCCTTCGGCTGTTTAGCTAATTGCAGATTCCCGGTCGGAATATTATCGCTTTTCTACGAGATAAATTGCATAAAAATTGATTTTAAACAGCGGTTGACATGCTTCGAAGTACGGTAATGGAATATTTAGAATTTTTTTGTCACGTTCTGCGCCATGCGCACGACCGTGATTTACCATTCTGATAGTGTCTAGAACGCACGAACAAAACGTCGCTGATGGAACATAACTATGGATTATTTGGGACCAAACCTACATTTGTTATTGAAGTAGAAGTCCTGGGAGTGCATTCTGATGAAGAACAGGAAAGGTAAGACCATTTTTCTTATAGGAAATGTGATTTTGGTGAAGGCTAAACTGGGTGGGTGTCTAAATAGCTAGCCCGTGATGGCTGGGCTATGTACTTAGAATATTGCAAAATGTGCTTCATCCGAAAAGCTATTTTAAAATCGGACATATCGAGTGCATAGAGGAGTAATGTATCTATAATTCTTAAAATAATTGTTATGCTTTTTGTGAACGTTTATCGTGAGTAATTTAGTAAATTGTTAGTAATACATGCATGTTTTGTTCAATCAAGTTCATATTTATATCAAAAACCAGCTTTTTACATTAGCATGTGACGTTCAGAACTAGCATACCCCCGCAAACTTCCGGTGAATTTACTAAATTACTCATGATAAACGTTCACAAAAAACAACAATTATTTTAAGAATTATAGATACAGAACTCCTCTATGCACTCGCTATGTCCGATTTTAAAATAGCTTTTCGGTGAAAGCACATTTTGCAATATTCTCAGTAGATAGCCCAGCCATCACAGGCTAGCTATTTAGACACCCACCAAGATTAGCACTCACCAAAGTCAGATTTACTATAAGAAAAATGTTATTACCTTTGCTGTTCTTCGTCAGAATGCACTCCCAGGACTTCTACTTCAATAACAAATGTTGGTTTGGTCCCAAATAATCCATAGTTATATACAAACAGCGGCGTTTTGTTCGTGCGTTCAAGACACTATCCGAGGGGTAAATAAGGGTCACGTGCCCGACGCGTTTCGTGACAAAAAAATTCTAAATATTCCATTACCGTACTTCGAAGCATGTCAACCGCTGTTTAAAATCAATTTTCATGCCATTTTTCTCGTAAAAAAGCGATAATATTCCGACCGGGAGTGGTGGTTTTCGTTCAAAGAGAGAGAAAGTAAACATGGAGTCGACTCGTGCACGAGCCTCAGTCTCATAGTACTCTGACCGGCCACTATCCAAACGCGCTAATGTTTTTCAGCCAGGGCCTGCAAAGCCACGATTCAGCTTTTTGCCGCCTTCTGAGAGCCCATGGGAGCCGTAGGAAGTGTCACGTAACAGCAGAGATCCCCTGTATTGGATAGAGATAATCAAGAAGGCCAAGAAATGGTCAGACAGGGTACTTCCTGTTTGGAATCTTCTCAGGTTTTGGCCTGCCAAATGACACCAGACACCATTCAAACAGTTTTAGAAACTTTGGAGTGTTTTCTATCCAAAGCTAATAATTATATGCATATTGTAGTTTCTGGGCAGGAGTAATAATCAGATTAAATCGGGTACGTTTTTTATCCGGCCGTGAAAATACTGCCCCCTAGTCATAACAGGTTAACCCACTGTTCCCCGGTAGGCCGGCAGTTAACCCACTGTTCCCTGATAGGCCGGCAGTTAACCCACTGTTCCCCGGTAGGCTGACAGTTAACCCGCTGTTCCCCGGTAGGCCGGCAGTTAACCCACTATTCCCCTGTAGGCCGTCCTTGTAAATAAGAATTTGTTCTTAACTGACTTCACTAGTTAAATAAAAAAATATATACAAACATTTGAGAGAAATATTACAGACCCACAAAGAATATGAAAACAAACCCAATTTTGATAAACTCCCATATCTAAAAGGCTTCCCTGTGGCTCAGTTGGGAGAGCATGGTGTTTGCAACGCCAGGGTTGTGGGTTCGATTCCCACGGGGGACCAGTACGGAGAAAAAAATAAAAATATCTATGAAATCTATGCATTCACTACTGTAAGTCGCTCTGGATAAGAGCGTCTGCTAAATTACTAAAATGTAAAAAATACAAAAATGTTAAATGTTATCTACTGGGTGAAATACCACAGTGTGCCATCGCAGCAAGATTTGTGACTTGTTGCCACAAGAAAAGGTCAACCAGTGAAAAACAAACACAATTGTAAATACAACCCATATTTATTTTTATTATGTTTTTTTAACTTTAAATATTTGAAACATCTTTGTTCTTTTGGAACTTTTATGATTGTAATGTGTACTGTTAATTGTTATTGTTTATTTCACTTTTGTTTATTATCTATTTCACTTGCTTTGGTAATGTTAAACATATGTTTCCCATGCCAATAATGCTCCTTAAATCGAAATTAGAGAGAGACCGAGAGAGAGAGAGAGAGAGAGAGAGTAAGAGAGAGACCGGGAGAGAGAGAGAGACCGAGAGAGAGAGAGAGAGAGAGAGAGAGAAAGAGAGAGAGAAAGAAAGAGAGAGACCGGGAGAGAGAGAGAGAGAGAGAGAGAGAGAGAGAAAGAGAGAGAGGGAGACCGGGAGAGAGAGACCGAGAGAGAATAACAGCACCACAGTCCCTCCCTCTGCTCTCCTCTTTCCCTCCCTCCCTCCCTCCGCTCTCCTCTTTCCCTCCCTCCCTCCCTCCCTCCCTCCCTCTGCTCTCCTCTTTCCTCACTGAATTGGAACAACAGTCAAACAGCTGCTAGACAGGAAGGAAAAACCTAGAAAGATCTAGAAGCCATTTAAGGACAGAGAGATAGAAAGAAAAAAGAAAAATACATATATTCTTGTTGTTGTATTGACCTACATTATCATTTCATATGTATAATGTATAATCATTATATGTATATTCATTCAAAACTGATGAGTAATAATGACAGTAATAGGAATATAATAAATTATATTTTGATATCATTCTGTACCATAACATACCAAACAGAAACCTACGTAACCTAGAATTAGCAACACCGATGATATGGCCTCACCTAGCGATCATAAGATGCACAAACCAGGGGTTGAACCCTGAGAAATGTATTTCAGTTCCTGCCCCTCCCCCTAAGCTAACATTTGGAATTGTTTTAAGATGATCATTTAGCTATTTGATTTATAATTTTAGGAACTCTTTAGGTATTATTTGTTTTAAAATATCAAATTATTTGATAAAATATTGAATTTGACCTTTATTACTATAGTCCATAGAAAGGCATGAACAAACACATTAATAAATGGCTAAAAAAGACTAGTCAAAAAATAAATCATAAGGAATAGGATTTTAAAGTGTCTGTCCTAGTAGATACCCTTATTTACATAAGTAGTCAGACCCTTTGCTATGAAACTCAATATTGAGCTCAGGTGCATCCTGTTTCCATTGATCATCCTTGAGATGTTTCTACAACTTGATTGAGTCCGCCTGTGGTAAAATCAATTAATTGGACATGATTTTTGTGTCAGAGCTAAAACCAAGCCATGAGGTCGAAGGAATTGTCTGTAGAGCTCAGAGACAGGATTGTGTCGAGGCACAGATCTGGGGAAGGGTACGAAAACATTTCTGAAGCATTGAAGGTCCCCAAGAACACAGTGGCCTCCATCATTCTTAAATGGAAGAAGTTTGGAACCACAAAGACTCTTCCTAGACTGAGCAATCAGGGGAGAATGGCCTTCGACAGGGAGGTGACCAAGAACCCGATGGTCACACTGACAGAGCTCCAGAGTTCCTCTGTGGAGATGGGAGAACCTTCCAGAAGGACAACCATCTCTGCAGCACCTCACCAATCAGGCCGTTATGGTTGGCCCAGCCAGACGGAAGCCACTCCTCATTAAAAAGGCACCAAAGGTGCTTCAACAAAGCATGAAGAATAATTATGTAAATGTGATATTTCCGGTTTTATTTTTTACAAATTAGCAACATTTTCAAAAAAAAACTGTTTTTGCCTTCTCATTATGAGGTATTGTGTGTAGATTGATAAGAAATAAAAAATATATTTAATCCATTTTAGAATAAGGCTGTAACGTAAGAAAATGTGGAAAAAGTGAAGGGGGTCTGAGTACTTTCCCGAATACAGACTTTTGGTGAGAATACCTGTAGCTCGGTCACCTTTCGCAGCATACGAGGAAGGCTGACATAATCCACCACTGATGCAGAAGGCCTATGATATATATGAAACTGACAGATTCATACTATAGGCCTAGGGACAATAAAAGGCCCCTCTAAAATGTACAGTTTTGTCACGTCTCAAGTTGAGGACCCGTGCCATTGGCATGCTGATTTCAACCGGTCTAAATGTCCATTGCTCATGTTTCTTGTCCCAAGCAAGTCTCTTCTTCTTATTGGTGTCCTTTAGTACTGGTTTCTTTGCAGCAATTTGACCATGAAGGCCTGATTCACACAGTCTCCTCTGAACAGTTGATGTTGAGATGTGTCTGTTACTTGAACTCTGTGAAGCATTTATTTGGGCTGCAATCTGAGGCTGGTAACTCTAATGAACTTATCCTCTGCAGCAGAGGTAACTCTGGGTCTTCCTTTCCTGTGGAGGTCCTCATGAGAACCAGTTTCATCATAGCGCTTGATGTTTTTTGCGACTGCACTTGAAGAAACTTTAAGTTATTGAAATTTTCCAGATTTTTGGTTCCAACCGCCATGTCTTTGTGAGACGAAGCTGGTTGAGAGAATGCCAAGAGTGTGCAAAGCAGTCTTCAAGGCAAAAGGTGGCTACTTTGAAGAATCTAAAATACATTTTGATTTGTATAACACTTTTTTGCTTACTACATGATTCCATATGTGTTAGTTCAATAGTTTAGATATGTCGCGCTGTATGAGGCAAATGGTGGTCACACCAGACACTGACTGATTTCCTGATCCTTTTTTTTTTTTTAAAAGGTAGCTATGGCCAACAGATGCACTGAATTCAGTGAAACACATAGTTTAGGGCCTAATGAATTTAATTCAATTGACCGATTTCCTTATATGAAATGAAAACTCAGAAAAAAATCTTTGACATTGTTGCATGTTGCGTTTATATTTTTTGTTTAGTGTAGTAGTTAGTGCTTACAGACAAGCGGCTACTGTGATATTTATAGTCAATTTGAGCGGCGGACCCAGAATGTTCCATTTTCCAACAGCAACAAAAAGGTAAGGCAAGGATGTCATGTGAATTGAACAGCAGGAATCTCTTTCACCATTCTGCTACTCAAGACTCTCCTTCATCTCTCGTAGCGGGAACAAAGACCGAGATTAGAATATAGATCTGTGTCTTTACACTACACAGTAATCTCTCCTGGACCTAGTTTGTGACGTTAAAGTAGTGTTAAGAGGCACAAAGCAAAGACTTGAATCTCTTAAATGTGCAACCAGAGGGAAAAAAAAACAACAACTCTAGACCACCTTTACTCCACACACAGAGACGCATACAAAGCTCTCCCTCGCCCTCCATTTGGCAAATCTGACCACAACTCTATCCTCCTGATTCCAAGCTAAAATGAAAGCAGGAAGTACCAGTGACTCAGTCAATAGAAAGAAAGTGGTCAGATGAAGCAGATGCTAAGCTACAGGACTGTTTTGCTATCACAGACTGGAATATGTTCCAGGATTCCTCCGATGGCATTGAGGAGTACACCACATCAGTCACTGGCTTCATCAGTAAGTGCATCGATGACGTCGTCCCCACTATGACCGTACGTACATACCCCAACCAGAAGCCATGGATTACAGGCAACATCCGCACTGAGCTAAAGGCTAGAACTGCCGCTTTCAAGGAGCGGGACTCTGACCCGGAAGCTTATAAGAAATCCCGGTATGCCCTCCCACGAACCATCAAACAGGCAAAGCGTCAATACAGGACTAAGATCGAATCGTACTATACCGGCTCAACACTCAGATGTGGCAGGGCTTGCAAACCATTAAAGACTACAAAAGGAAGCACAGCCGAGAGCTGCCCAGCGACACGAGCCTACCAGACGAGCTAAACTACTTCTATGCTTTTTTCGAGGCAAATAACACTGAAACATGCAGGAGAGCACCAGCTGTTCTGGAAGACTGTGTGATCATGCTCTCCGCAGCCGATGTGAGTAAGACCTTTAGACAGGTCAACATTCACAAGGGCCAGACAGATTACCAGGATGTGTACTGCGAAGATGCGCTGACCAACGGGCAAGTGTCTTCACTGACATTTTCAACATCTCCCTGTCCGAGTCTGTAATACCAACATGATTTAAGCAGACCACCATAGTCCCTGTGCCCAAGAACACTAAGGCAACCTACCTAAATGACTACCAGCACTATTGTGAGGAGATTTTCCTGTTGCCCTATTACCTGATGGTGCTACATGACATAGAGACCCCTCAGCATGTTACACGACATAGAGACCCCTCAGAGAGGAGGGAGGAAGGGAGGAGAGGAGGGAGGGGATGAGAGGAGGAAGCTAGAAGGTAGAGAGAGAGGGAGAGGGATAGAGGGAGGTAGACAGGTGGAGTAGGAGCAGGGAAGAAAAGAGACAGCCTGGGGAAGGAAGGAAGGAAGGAAGGAAGGAAGGAAGGAAGGAAGGAAGGAAGGAAGGAAGGAAGGAAGGAAGGAAGGAAGGAAGGAAGGAAGGAAGGAAGGGAAAGAAGCTTATATTCTTGGTGACAAACACACATGACATTCTCATTAGTATTCATATATATTTATTTAGAGTACCTCTATTTACTTTGTTTCGCAATTCATGTATGAGTAGTACCTACAGGCCCTACTCATACATTCAAGTAGAGCAGCAACCCTAGCTCACTGATGCACTCCCTGAAGCACCAAGGCTACACTGCTACCTCTGCATCCATCTACTCTCAGATGTAGCTGCTATAGTCTTCAGGTGCTGATTTTTGAAATTATTATTTTTTATTTTTTACCTTTAACTAGTCAAATCAGTTAAGAACAAATTCTTATTTACACTGACGGCCTACCGGGGAACAGTGGGTTAACTGCCTTTGTTCAGGTGCAGAAGGACCGATTTTTCTTTAAACTTGTCAGCTCGGGGATTGGATCAAGTAAACCTTTTGGTTAGTGGCCCAACGCTCTAACCACTAGGCTACCTGCCGCCCCTGATTGAGATGAAGAAGTATCAACCATCAGGAGAACTACATCGGAGTCCCCAATGACTCCCTATTCCCTATATTCCTGCACTCCTTTTCATCAGAGCCCTATGGATAATAGGACGTCATTTGGGATGCAGTCCTAGCTTAGGCCCTGAAACCAATTACATCCTGTCACAGAGTCATCCCGGGAACATTCCCCCCCCCCCCCCCAAAAAAAATAATCGGAGGGACATTCCAGATATTCCGTGGTGTTATATGGTAGTTTACCTGCCTATGGAGCAAGGAGTTCCTGGAGTCTCCGGTGAAAGCTGCTCCTCCTCCTCCTCCTCCTCCCCCTCCTCCTGCAGCTCCTCCTCCTCCAAGGTCGACGCAGGTCGCTGTCTGCTGCAGTCGTAGAACTTCTCCATAGTCAGCTGTTTTAAAATTAGTCTTCCACACCATAACCTGTGTTGGGTAGAATACCGGAGCTGAGTACAACATGTCTATGATGGACGGAGAGGATTGTTGACTAATTAGAAAGCACCTTAGACATAAATAATATAAAATATCTTCTCCGTGTCTCTCAAAACAGACAAACTCATTGCTCAATGAACAGGGTAATGGGCTTTGAAACTACTCTGAAAGTTCTTCCATTGCGTTCTTTCTCTGTCTATCTTAACAAGCCGTCGGTGAGTATGGTTACATGCACACAATAATGTGATTACTGTGGATAGTCAGATTAATATAATAGTTTGATTAAAATGTTTACGTGCTTCGTAAGAACAACGGTTTCTCCTAATAATCCTGTCTCCATGGACACGATTGGGACTCTGATAAATGCAGAAAAAAAATCGCCAATCAAATAAAAACGTTCTACCACAGCAACCATGTTAATTTTGGGAGGCATTTTCAGACATTTAAAGTTTGAATGTGAAAACTACTTCTAAGACGCATTCGTTCCAAACTCACTTCACCGGCACAGAAGAGGGAGGCTCGCTCGCAGATCAAATACACCGCTGAAACGCCGATTAAAAGGTGTTTGCATGTCCTAATAATTAGAAATATTACTCTGAAAACTAGGTGTTTTAAATTGGCGTATACTTACTTTGATTTTGACTTTAGGCTGATTAAGACAAGCAGTGTGAGGTCGTTACTATTGTATAATCTGCCTACTGCCATCATCAGTTTAATTTCTAATTATTACTGTACAGTCGTGGCCAAAAGTTTTGAGAATGACACAAATATTAAATGTTCAAAGTCTGCTGCCTCCGTTTGTATGATGGCAATTTGCATGTACTCCAGAATGTTATGAAGAGTGATCAGATGAATTGCAATTAATTGCAAAGTCCCTCTTTGCCATGCAAATGAACTGAATCCCACCCAAAAAAAACATTTCCACTGCATTTCAGCCCTGCAACAAAAGGACCAGCTGACATCATGTCAGTGATTCTCTCATTAACACAGGTGTGAGTGTTGACGAGGACAAGGCTGGAGATCACTCTGTCATGCTGATTGAGTTCGAATAACGGACTGGAAGCTTCAAAAGGAGGGTGGTGCTTGGAATCATTGTTCTTCCTCTGTCAACCATGGTTACCTGCAAGGAAACACGTGCCGTCATCATTGCTTTGCACAAAAAGGGCTTCACAGGCAAGGATATTGCTGCCAGTAAGATTGCACGTAAATCAACCATTTATCGGATCATCAAGAACTTCAAGGAGAGTGGTTCAATTGTGGTGAAGAAGGCTTCAGGGCGTCCAAGAAAGTCCAGCAAGCGCCAGGACCGTATCCTAAAGTTGATTCAGCTGCGGGATCGGGGCACCACCAGTACAGAGCTTGCTCAGGAATGGCAGCAGGCAGGTGTGAGTGCATCTGCACGCACAGTGAGTCAAAGACTTTTGGAGGATGGCCTGGTGTCAAGAAGGGCAGCAAAGAAGCCACTTCTCTCCAGGAAAAACATCAGGGACAGACTGATATTCTGCAAAAGGTACAGGGATTGGACTGCTGAGGACTGGGGTAAAGTCATTTTCTCTGATGAATCCCCTTTCCGATTGTTTGGGGCATCCGGAAAAAAGCTTGTCCGGAGAAGACAAGGTGAGCGCTACCATCAGTCCTGTGTCATGCCAACAGTAAAGCATCCTGAGACCATTCATGTGTGGGGTTGCTTCTCAGCCAAGGGAGTGGGCTCACTCACAATTTTGCCTAAGAACACAGCCATGAATAAAGAATGGTACCAACACATCCTCCGAGAGCAACTTCTCCCAACCATCCAGGAACAGTTTAGTGACGAACAATGCCTTTTCCAGCATGATGGCGCAACTTGCCATAAGGAAAAAGTGATAACAAAGTGGCTCGGGGAACAAAACATCGATATTTTGGGTCCATGGCCAGGAAACTCCCCAGACCTTAACCTCTACGGGCCACGGGGGCAGTATTGAGAATTTTGAAAAAAATATGTGCCCATTTTTAACTGCCTCCTACACCAACTCAGAAGCTAGGATATGCATATTATTAACACATTCGGATAGAAAACACTCTGAATTTTCTAAAACAGTTTGAATGGTGTCTGTAAGTATAACAAAACTCATATTGCAGGCAGAAACCTGAGAAAAATAGATTAAAAAAAATGAGAATTTTGTGGCTGTACTATTTAGTGTCATTGTTTTAAAGATACCACAGTGAGAAAGGATTCAGTTCGCAACTCCTACTGCTTCCACTAGATGTCAACGATCTTTAGAAAGTTGTTTGAAGCATCTGTGATAAATACACACCGAATTAGAAAGCTTACAAGTTGACACGTCATCACTTCATTTTTTGCGCCTGCGCATGAATCTGAGAAGAGTGCCTTTGTCATTATCGTTTATTCTAGACACTTGATAGGTTGTGTGAAAATATTACTGATGTTTACTGATGTTTCACGTTAAAAATGGAACAAAAGATTAGTGCTAAACAACGTTTGACATGTTTAAACAAACGTAAATAGATTATTTACTAGGTTTTCTTTAGTTTTTCGACGTGACTTTACACTGCCCACCTCATTTTGTGGGAGCCTACTGAACGCTAACTATTTGGACATAAATTATGAACTTTGTCAAAAGAAACCACATTTGTTCTGGACCTGGGATCTCTGGCAGCGCCTTCTGATGGAGATAATCAAAGGTAAGGGGATATTTAGAATGTTATTATCGATATTAGATGATGCTAATGCTAACGGTATAGCTTAGCTTAGCTTAGCATATAGCTTATTGTTGTTAGCATAGTACCCAGTTTATACAAAATGTGATTTCCCAGTAAAGTTATTTTGAGATCTGGCCCTTCGGTAGCAATTACGAGATGATAATATATTATTCTTTGAATGACAATATTATAATTTACCAATGTTTTCGAATAGTAATTCCGTGATTTGTAATGCTGGATTCACTGGGTGCATTCGAGCCGAAAAAAATTCTGAATTTCACCGCGACTGTAAATGCTGTTTTTGGATATAAATATGAACTTGATGGAACTAAAAATGCATGTATTGTATAACATAATGTCCTATGAGTGTCATCTGATGCAGATTGTCAAAGGTAAGTGCATAATTCTAGCTAGTTTTCTGTCTGTTGATGCCCTTCTTTGAATTGGCTAAACATTACACGCAGCTATTGTCAATGTACTCTCCTCACATAACCTAACTTTATGCATTCTCCGTAATGCCTCTGAAAATCGGACAGCGTGGTTAGATTTAGGAGATATATCTTTCAAATGGAGGAAAATAGTTGATTATTTGATTTTTTGAAATGATTACTCTTGCAGTTTTGAATTCCCCGCCATGGTCACATGACAATGAATCCCAATACCGGGATAAGATCGGGATAAGATCCTCAACAGGTTAATCCCATTGAGAACTTATGGTCAATCCTCAAGAGGCGGGTGGACAAACAAAAACCCACAAATTCTGACAAATTCCAAGCATTGATTATGCAAGAATGGGCTGCCATTAGTCAGGATGTGGCCCAGAAGTTAATTGGCAGCATGCCAGGGCGGATTGCAGAGGTCTTGAAAAAGAAGGGTCAACACTGTAAATATTGACTCTTTGCATCAACTTCATGTAATTGTCAATAAAAGCCTTTGACACTTATGAAATGCTTGTAATTATACTTCAGTATTCCATAGTAAGATCTGACAAAAATATCTAAAGACACTGAAGCAGCAAACTTTGTGAAAATGTATATTTGTGTCATTCTCAAACCTTTCGGCCACGACTGTACATGTAAAACGTACTGAATTTGTGTGAGGGAGTATTCCAGGAGAGATGTGTGTATCAGGGTGTGTGTGTGTGTATGTGTACAGTGCGTTCGGAAAATATTCAGACCCCGTGACACATTTTGTTAAGTTACAGCCTTATTCTGAAATGGATCTAATTTTTTTTTTTGTACATTTGTGCATTTGTATAAAATTAAAAAAATGAAATATCACATTTACATAAGTATTCAGACCCTTTACTCAGTACTTTTTAGAAGCACCTTTGGCAGCGATTACAGCCTCAAATCTTCTTCGGTACGATAGCAAATTTCAATTTACAAAATAAAAATAAAACGTTTTCGTCTTTTGAGCTTCTAGTCATGAAATCTATGCAGCCTACTCAATCACTTTTTAAATCTACTGTTTACAGGCCTCCTGGGCCATATACAGCGTTTCTCACTGAGTTCTCTGAATTCCTATCGGACCCTGTAGTAATGGCAGATAATATTCACATTTTTGGTGACTTTAATATTCACATGGAAAAGTCCACAGACCCAATCCAAAAGGCTTTCGGAGCCATCATCGACTCAGTGGGTTTTGTCCAACATGTCTCCGGACCTACTCACTGCCATAGTCATACTCTGGACCTAGTTTTGTCCCGTGGAATAAATGTTGTGGACCTTAATGTTTTTCCTCATAATCCTGGACTATCGGACCTGCATTTTATTACGTTTGCAATCGCAACAAATAATCTGCTCAGACCCCAACCAAGGATCATCAAAAGTCGTGCTATAAATTCTCGGACAACCCAAAGATTCCTAGATGCCCTTCCAGACTCCCTCCGCCTACCCAAGGACGTCAGAGTACAAAAATCAGTTAACCACCTAACTGAAGAACTCAATTTAACCTTGCGCAATACCCTAGATGCAGTCGCACCCCTAAAAACAAAAAACATTTGTCATAAGAAACTAGCTCCCTGGTATACAGAAAATACCCGAGCTCTGAAGCAAGCTTCCAGAAAATTGGAACGGAAATGGTGCTACACCAAACTGGAAGTCTTCCGACTAGCTTGGAAAGACAGTACCGTGCAATATCGAAGAGCCCTCACTGCTGCTCAATCATCCTATTTTTCCAACTTAATTGAGGAAAATAAGAACAATCCAAAATGTATTTTTGATACTGTCGCAAAGCTAACTAAAAAGCAGCATTCCCCAAGAGAGGATGGCTTTCACTTCAGCAGTGATAAATTCATGAACTTCTTTGAGGAAAAGATCATGATCATTAGAAAGCAAATTACGAGCTCCTCTTTAAATCTACGTATACCTCCAAAACTCAGTTGTCCTGAGTCTGCACAACTCTGCCAGGACCTAGGATCAAGAAAGACACTCAAGTTTTTTAGTACTATATCTCTTGACACACTGATGAAAATAATCATGGCCTCTAAACCTTCAAGCTGCATACTGGACCCTGTTCCAACTAAACTACTGAAAGAGCTGCTTCCTGTGCTTGGCCCTCCTATGTTGAACATAATAAACAGCTCCCTATCCACCGGATGTGTACCAAACTCACTAAAAGTGGCAGTAATAAAGCCTCTCTTGAAAAAGACAAACCTTGATCCAGAAAATATAAAAAACTATCGGCTTATATCGAATCTCCCATTCCTCTGAAAAAAAAATTATGAAAAAGCTGTTGCGCAGTAACTCACTGCCTTCCTGAAGACAAACAATGTATACGAAACGCTTCAGTCTGGTTTTAGACCCCATCATAGCACTGAGACTGCACTTGCGAAGGTGGTAAATTACCTTTTAATGGTGTCAGACCGAGGCTCTGCATCTGTCCTCGTGTTCCAAGACCTTAGCGCTGCTTTTGATACCATCGATCACCACATTCTTTTGGAGAGATTGGAAACCCAAATTGGTCTACACGGACAAGTTCTGGCCTGGTTTAGATCTTATCTGTCGGAAAGATATCAGTTTGTCTCTGTGGATGGTTTGTCCTCTGACAAATCAACTGTAAATTTCAGTGTTCCTCAAGGCTACATTTTAGGACCACTATTGTTTTCGCTATATATTTTACCTCTTGGTGATGTCATTCGGAAACATAATGTTAACTTTCACTGCTATGCGGACGACACACAGCTGTACATTTCAATGAAACATGGTGAAGCACCAAAATTGCCCTCGCTGGAAGCCTGTGTTTCAGACATAAGGAAGTGGATGGCTGCAAATGTTCTACTTCTAAACTCAGACAAAACAGAGATGCTTGTTCAAGGTCCCAAGAAACAAAGAGATCTTCTGTTGAATCTGACAATTAATATTGATGGTTGTACAGTCGTCTCAAATAAAACTGTGAAGGAGCTCCGCGTTACTCTGGACCCTGATCTCTCTTTTGACGAGCATATAAAGACTGTTTCAAGGACAGCTTTTTCCATCTACGTAACATTGCAAAAATAAGAAACTTTTGAAGAAGCTTTTGTTACTTCTAGGTTAGACTACTGCAATGCTCTACTTTCCGGCTACCCAGATAAAGCACTAAATAAACTTCAGTTAGTACTAAACACGGCTACTAGAATCTTGACTAGAACCAAATATGTTGATCATATTACTCCAGTGCTAGCCTCTCTACACTGGCTTCCTGTTAAGGCAAGGGCTGATTTCAAGGTTTTACTGCTAACCTACAAAGCATTACATGGGCTTGCTCCTACCTATCTTTCAGATTTGGTCCTGCCGTACATACCTACACGTACGCTACGGTCACAAGACGCAGGCCTCCTTACTGTCCCTAGAATTTCTAAGCACACAGCTCGAGGCAGGGCTTTCTCCTACAGAGCTCAATTTTTATGGAATGGTCTGCCTACCCATGTGAGAGACGTAGACTCAGTCTCAACCTTTAAGTCTTTATTGAAGACTCATCTCTTCAGTAGGTCCTATGACTGAGTGTAGTCTGGCCCAGGGGTGTGAAGGTGAACGGAAAGGCTCTGGAGCAACGAACCGCCCTTGCTGTCTCTGCCTGGCCGGTTCACCTCTCTCCACTGGGATTCTCTGCCTCTAACCCTATTACAGGGGCTGAGTCACTGGCTTACTGGTGTTCTTCCATGCCGTCCCTAGGAGGGGTGCGTCACTTAAGTGGGTTGAGTCACTGACATGATCTTCCTGTCCGGGTTGGCGCCCCCCCTTGGGTTGTGCCGTGGCGGAGATCTTTGTGGGCTATACTCGGCCTTGTCTCAGGATGGTGGTTGAAGGCATCCCTCTAGTGGTGTGGGGGCTGTGCTTTGGCAAAGTGGGTGGGGTTATATCCTGCCTGTTTGGCCCTGTCGGACGGGGCCACAGTGTCTTCCGACCACTCCTGTCTCAGCCGCCAGTATTTATGCTGCAGTAGTTTGTGTGTCGGGGGGCTAGGGTCAGTCTGTAATATCTGGAGTATATGTCCTGTCTTATCCGGTGTCCTGTGTGAATTTAAGTATGCTCTCTCTTTCTCTCTCTCTTGGAGGACCTGAGCCCTAGGACCATGCCTCAGTACTACCTGGCCTGATGACTCCTTGCTGTCCCCAGTCCACCTGGCCGTGCTGCTGCTCCAGTTTCAACTGTTCTGCCTGCGGCTATGGAACCCTGACCTGTTCACCGGACGTGCTACCTGTCCCAGACCTGCTGTTTTCAACTCTCTAGAGACAGCAGGAGCGGTAGAGATACTCTGAAGATACCTCAAGATTTGTCTGGTTGGATGGGGAGGCTGCACAGCAGGCTACACAGCAGGCTACACAGATAAATTCAGGTCTCTTCAGAGAAGCTTGATCTGGTTCAAGTGAAGAGTGCCTTACGTCTGGCCACTCTCATAAAGGCCAGATTGGTGGTGTGCTGCAGAGATGGTTGTCCTTGTGGAAGGTTTTTCCAATTTCCACAAAGGAACTCTGGAGCTGTCAGAACGACCATCGGGTTCTTGGTCACCTCCCTGACCAACGCCCTCCCCCAATTGATCTGTTTGGCCGGGCGGCCAGCTCTAGGAAGAGTCTTGGTGGATCCAAACAACTTCCATTTAAGAATGGAGGCCACCGTGTTCTTGGGGACCTTCAATGCTGAAGAAATGTGTTGGTACCATTCCCCAGATCTGTGCCTTGACACAATCCTGTCTCTGAGCTCTACGGACAATTCCTTCGACCTCATGCTCTGACATGCACTGTCAATTGTGGGACCTTATATAGACAAGTGTGTCTCTTTCCAAATCATGTTCAATCAACTGAAATTACCACAGGTGGACTCCAATCAAGTTGTAGAAACAGTTCGAGGATGATCAATGGAAACAGGATGCAGCTGAGCTGAATTTCGAGTTTCATAGCAAAGGGTCTGAATACTTATGTAAATAAGGTATTGTTTTTTTTATACATTTTCAAAATTTCTACAAATCCGTTTTTGCTTTGTTGTTATGGGGTATTGTGTGTAGATTGATGAGATGTTTTATTTATTTAATCCATTATAGAATAAGGCATTTTAGAGTAAGTCTGTAACGTAACAAAATGTGGGGAAAAAGTAAAGGGGTCTAAATACTTTCCGAATTGTAACTGTAGCAGCAGGTCACAGTCTCCATCACAGAAGAAGAAAAGAAGAAAAAAAAGAGAGGAAAAGAGGGGAAGAGAAGAGGGAAGAAGAGAGGAGGGAAGAAGAGAAGAGGGGAGAAGAGAGGAGGGAAGAAGAGAGGAGGGAAGAAGAGAGGAGGGAAGAAGAGAGGAGGGAAGAAGAGAGGAGGGGAGAAGAGAGGAGGGGAGAAGAGAGGAGGGAAGAAGAGAGGAGGGAAGAAGAGAAGAGGGAAGAAGAGAGGAGGGAAGAAGAGAGGAGGGGAGAAGAGAGGAGGGAAGAAGAGAGGAGGGGAGAAGAGAGGAGGGAAGAAGAGAGGAGGGAAGAAGAGAGGAGGGGAGAAGAGAGGAGGGGAGAAGAGAGGAGGGAAGAAGAGAGGGAAGAAGAGAAGAGGGGAGAAGAGAGGAGGGAAGAAGAGAGGAGGGAAGAAGAGAGGAGGGGAGAAGAGAGGAGGGGAGAAGAGAGGAGGGGAGAAGAGAGGAGGGAAGAAGAGAAGAGGGGAGAAGAGAGGAGGGAAGAAGAGAGGAGGGAAGAAGAGAGGAGGGGAGAAGAGAGGAGGGGAGAAGAGAAGAGGGGAGAAGAGAGGAGGGAAGAAGAGAGGAGGGAAGAAGAGAGGAGGGGAGAAGAGAGGAGGGAAGAAGAGAGGAGGGAAGAAGAGAGGAGGGAAGAAGAGGGAAGAGTGCTTGACGATTATATCATCAAATTTGTGAAAACGTCATTTAAGATGTACAGTTGAAGTCGGAAGTTTACATACACTTAGGTTGGAGTCATTAAAACTCGTTTTTCAACCACTCCACAAATTTCTTGTTAACAAACTATAGTTTTGGCAAGTCGTTTAGGACATCTACTTTGTGTATGACAAGTCATTTTTCCAACAATTGTTTACAGACAGATTATTTCACTTATCATTCACTGTATCACAATTCCAGTGGGTTACAAGTTTACATACACTAAGTTGACTGTGCCTTTAAACAGCTTGGAAAATTCCAGAAAATGATGTCATGGCTTTAGAAGCTTCTGATAGGCTAATTGACATCATTTGAGTCAATTGGAGGTGTACCTGTGGATGTATTTCAAGGCCTACCTTCAAACTCAGTGCCTCTTTGCTTGACATCATGAGAAAAATCTAAAGAAATCAGCCAAGACCTCCACAATTGTAGACCTCCACAAGTCTGGTTCATCATTGGGAGCAATTTCCAAAAACGCCTAAAGGTACCACGTTCATCGGTACAAACAAAAGTACACAAGTATAAACATCATGGGACCACGCAGCCATCATACCACTCAGGAAGGAGACGTGTTCTGTCTCCTAGGGATGAACGTACTTTGGTGCGAAAAGTGCAAATCAATCCCAGAACAACAGAAAAGGACCTTGTGAAGATGCTGGAGGAAACAGGTACAAAAGTATCTATATCCAAAAAAGCCTGACTACGGTTTGCAACTGCACATGGGGACAAAGATCATACTTTTTGGAGAAATGTCCTCTGGTCTGATGAAACAAAAATATAACTGTTTGAAGCACGGGGGGGCAGCATCATGTTGTGGGGGTGCTTTGCTGCAGGAGGGACTGGTGCACTTCACAAAATAGATGGCATCATGAGAAACGAAAATTATGTGGATATATTGAAACAACAACTCAAGACATCAGTCAGGAAGTTAAAGCTTCTTCGCAAATGGATCTTCCAAATGGACAATGACCCCAAGCATACTTCCAAAGTTGTGGCAAATGGCTTAAGGACAACAAAGTCAAGGTATTGGAGTGGCCATCACAAAGCCCTGACCTCAATCCCATAGAACATTTATGGGCAGAACTGAAAAGGAGGAATGGGGAATCTGTCAGGAGGAATGGGCCAAAATTCACCAACTTATTGTGGGAAGCTTGTGGAAGGCTACCTGAAACGTTTGACCCAAGTTAAACAATTTTAAAGGCAATGCTACCAAATACTAATTGAGTGTATGTAAACTTCTGACCCACTGGGAATGTGATGAAAGAAATAAAAGCTGAAATAAAATCATTCTCACTACTATTATTCTGACATTTCAATTTTTTTTATAAAAAGTGCTGATCCTAACTGACCAAAGACAGGGAATTTCTACTAGGATTAAATGTCAGGAATTGTTAGCCAGTTAGATTGGGTGCTTGACTGCTATTGGATCAGAACGCTCGGATGAACCCTAGCCTAGTCCTCGGCTAGAGCGTCCAGTGTGTGTGCTCTGAATTTATGAAAAGGACAATCTGACAACGCTATGAGTTTACAAAACACCCAGAGTGCACTCTGGCACTCCAGATTAAAATGTACGAACACGCTGTAGTATAAACCAGCCTTTAGTCTTGAAATCTATGGTGGTTTACTACACTACTCACTCTGTTTAGCACATGGCCTCACATGTGAACCCTGAATGAGATGGGTGGGGCTAAAGCATAAGAGGGTGTAAACGATGCTGAATGGGTGTAGACAAAGAAGAGCTCTCTAGTAGCTGTACCAAAACATTCAAGGGCCATTTTCTCAAAAGTGGGGTTACAAGTTCATCAACTTTCAAAGCAGATTTACTTTCCCATTGTTCTTCAACTGTAGTGTATGATATACTTACTATGTTGCAGCACCGAGTCTCTACTTTTATCCAATTAATTTTTATTTATTTTTTAATTCAAATTTTGCTACATAAGACCGAATCGAGCCAGTCTGTAAAATATGACATTATATTCATGTTTGTGGATGAATTTAGTTCTACCAGATGCCGTTTATAAAGTTGTTGAACTGAAGATGCACTACGTTTTCACCCATTAAACAAACAGTTTAAAAAAAATAAAAAAGAAGAAGAAAGTGTGCTACTTCCTGGAATACGACGTGTCACTTTCATGTCATATAGATGATGTGATTAAACCATTTTTTTTTAGTTAAATCCCATGTAAACAGTCCTCCAGCCTCACCTGTTCATCAGATCCTCCTGAGGCAAAGTAGTCTCCGGTCCTGGAAAACGTTACACATGCGACTGGGCCCTGGATACACACAATAATAAAAAAAAGGCATAAATCATACACAGCTAATGTATATTCAAACAATAGGATTAACTAGGTCAGAGTGACACATAACAATAGAACGAGATGAGAGGGAAGCAGGGAGAGAGAAACAGAGAAAGAGATGAGAGAGGAGAGATGAGAGATACAGAGAGAGAGAGGGATGAGAGGAGAGAGCGTTGAGAGAGAGAGAGATGAGAGATGAGGAGAGAGAGAGAGAGAGAGAGAGAGAGAGAGAGAGAGAGATGGGAGAGATATTAGAGAGTGATACAGAGAGAAAGAGAGAGAGAGAGAGAGAGAGAGATGGGAGAGATATTAGAGAGTGATACAGAGAGAAAGAGAGAGAGAGAGAGAGAGAGATTAGAGAGAGAGAGAGAGAGAGAGAAAGAGAGAGAGAGAGAGAGAGAGAGAGATGGGAGAGATATTAGAGAGTGATACAGAGAGAAAGAGAGAGAGAGAGAGGTGAGAGAAAAAAAAGGGAGGGAGATAAATAATCAGACACAGGACATGAGGAACAGATGGTCTGATATCAAATCATCAGCGTTCTCTAGCCAGTCCAGTCTGCTGTGAGGCTAAGGCCGGCTGCTATGTGTGTGTGTGTGTGTGTGTGTATAGTGATCGCACAGTAGTCTCGTCTGGTAGTGTGAGTCATTACGATGAATCAGAGATCTGATAGACACACAGTCTTGTAACCTCCTGTCCTGGTTGACGAGACACCAGCCCCTCCTGGTTGACGAGACACCAGCCCCTCCTGGTTGACGAGACACCAGCCCCTCCTGGTTTACGAGCCACCAGCCCCTCCTGGTTTACGAGCCACCAGCTCTGGTCACTGTGCTGCTGTTTATACTTCTGAAATCCAGGAGCCTTTAAAGTTCTTTGGTAACAACCGCTGATGGGAGGCTAAAAAGGGCTTTTTATAAATACTATGTGATTGACAACAGAGTTGCTCTGAGCAGATAGTTGTAGCTCTGTAGTCAATTAACACCACTTGGTCAGGTCAGCTCCAGAGTGTCGCAGCGGTCTAAGGCACTGCGTCTCAGTGCTAGAGTCGTCATTACAGACACACTGGTTCGATCACGGGCTGTATCACAACCGGCCGTTTCTCAGGAGTCCCATAGGGCGGCGCACAATTGGCTCAACGTCGCCCGGGATATGGGAGGGTTCGGCCGGGGTAGGCCGTTTATCGTAAATAAGAATTTGTTCTTAACTGACTTGCCTAGTTACATTTTTTTTTAAATCACATAAAAAGGTGGAACACACACACACAGAGCATCAGAATACACCATGTGGGTTGACAGACAGATATTTGAAGGTGAGGAAGTCATCTTGACAACACCACCTACTTCCTCAGCACAAAGGAGTGCCTCTTCCAAGGGAGTGCCTCTTCCAAGGGAGTGCCTCTTCCAAGGGAGTGCCTCTTCCAAGGGAGTGCCTCTTCCAAAGAGAGATAACCGACATAACAGAGAGAGAGAGACAGAGAGAGAGAGAGAGAGAGAGAGAGAGAGAGAAGACATAACAGAGAGAGAGAGAAAGAGAGAGAGAGAGAGAGAAATAGAGATAACCGACATAACAGAGAGAGAGATAATTGACACGAGAGAGAGATAATTGTCATGAGAGAGAGAGAGAGAGAGAGAGAGAGAGAGAGAGAACTGACATAAGAACGAGATAACAGACATAAGAGAGAGAGAAATAATAGACATCCAGTTCCTTGCGAAAGTATTCCCCCCCTTGGCATTTTTCCTATTTTGTTGCCTTACAACCTGGAATTAAAATTATTTTTTTTGGGGGGGGGGGGGGGGGTTGTATCATTTGATTTACACAACATGCCTACCACAGATGCAAAATATGTTTTATTGTGAAACAAACAAGAAATAAGACAAAATAACTGCACATCTAGCCACTGGGATTTTTGCCCATTCTTCAAGGCAAAACTGCTCCAGCTCCTTCAAGTTGGATGGGTTCCGCTGGTGTACAGCAATCTTTAAGTCATACCACAGATTATCAATTGGATTGAGGTCTGAGCTTTGACTAGGCCATTCCAAGACATTTAAATGTTTCCCCTTAAACCACTCGAGTGTTGCTTAAGCAGTATGCTTAGGGTCCCAGTCTCAAATATCTGGAAGACTGAAACAGGTTTCCCTCAAGAATATCCCTGTATTTAGCGCCATCCATAATTCCTTCAATTCTGACCAGTTTCCCAGTCCCTGCCGATGGTATTCTCGGGGTGATGGGAGGTGTTGGGTTTGCACCAGATATAGCGTTTTCCTTGACGGCCAAACAGCTACATTTCAGTCTCATCTGACCAGAGTACCTTCTTCCATATGTTTAGGGAGTCTCCTACATGCCTTTTGGCGAACACCAAACATGTTTGCTTATTTTTTCTTTAAGTAATGGATTTTTTTCTGGCCACTCTTCTGTAAAGCCCAGCTCTGTGGAGTGTACGGCTTAAAGTGGTCCTATGGACAAATACTCCAATCTCCGCTGTGGAGCTTTGCAGCTCCTTCAGGGTTATTTCTTTGGTCTCTTTGTTGCCTCTCTGATTAATGCCCTCTTTGCCTGGTCCGTGAGTTTTGGTGGGCGGCCCTCTCTTGGCAGGTTTGTTGTGGTGCCATATTCTTTCCATTTTTTAATAATGGATTTAATGGTGCTCTGTGAAATGTTCAAAATGTCTTTCTTTTTTTATAACCCAACCCTGATCTGTACTTCTCCACAACTTTGTCCCTGACCTGTTTGGAGAGCTCCTTGGTCTTCATGTTGCCCCTTGCTTGGTGGTGCTTGGTGCTTGGTGGTGCTTGGTGGTGCTCTGTGCTTGGTGGTGCTTGGTAGAGAGACATAACAGACATAAAATGACGCCGGAGAAGAAGGCAGACGTGTCCCCAACCGATTGTGTTTTTTTGTTCGTTTATTTGCGTTGTTTGTTGTCTTTTTTACTTATTTTGTACATAATGTTTTCCGCCACCGTATCTTATGACCGAAAATAACTTCTGGACATCAGCTTACTCACTACGGACTGGCAGAATCCATTTTTCCTTTAACGAGTCTTACGAACCCGACGCGAACGATATACTGCTTTCTCGGGAACAGGCCCAGATCCCCGTGATTTGCATGAAGAGGAGGCGGAGCAAAAGTGGCCGGAGGGCGGTGCTGCCTTCTGAGAATTCGTAGGCGATCGAATAAACCCCCACTTCCTTCCATTCTGCTAGCAAACGTGCTAATCTTTGGAGAATACAATAGATGACCTACAGGGAAGATTAAACTACCAACTGGACAAAACTGTAACATCTTATGCTTCACTGAGTCGTGGCTGAACGACGACACTATCAACATACAGCTGGCTGGTTATACGATGTCCCGGCAGGATAGAACAGCGGCGTCTGGTAAGACAAGGGGCGGCGGACTATGTATTTTTGTAAATAAACAGCTGATGCACGATATCTAAGGAAGTCTCAGGCTATTGCTCGCCTGAGGTAGAGTATCTCATGATAAGCTGTAGACCACACTATCTACCTAGAGAGTCTGAATTTTTCGTAGCTGTTTACATACCACCACAGACAGAGGCTGGCACTAAGATAGAATTGAATGAGCTGTATTCCGCCATAAGCAAACAAGAAAACGCTCACCCAGAGGCGGCGCTCCTAGTAGCCGGGGACTTTAATGCAGGGAAACTTAAATCCGTTTTACCAAATTTCTATCAGCATGTTAAATGTGCAATTAGAAGAAAAATAACTCTGGACCACCTGTACTCCACACACAGAGACGCAGACAAAGCTCTCCCTCGCCCTCCATTTGGCAAATCTGACCATAATTCTATCCTCCTGATTCCTAGAAGTCTAGAGCTGCCGTTTTCAAGGAGCCCCACCCTCTTCAACACACACATACATATATATATCAACGAATTGGCGAGGGCACTAGAACAGTCTGCAGCACCCGGCCTCACCCTATTAGAATGCTATTTGGCCCTAAACAGAGAGTACACAGTGGCAGAATACCTGACCACAGTGACTGACCCAAATTTAAGGAAAACTTTGACTATTTACAGACTTCGTGAGCATAGCCTTGCTATTGGCAGACCTTGCAATTGGCAGACCTGGCTCTCAAGAGAAGACAGGCTATGTGCACACTGGCCACAAAATGAGGTGGAAACTGAGCTGCACTTCCTAACCTCCTGCCAAATGTGTGACCATATTAGAGACACATATTTCCCTCAGATTACACAGACCCACAAAGAATTAGAAAACTCCCATATCTACTGGGTGAAATACCACAGTGTGCCATCACAGCAGCAAGATTTGTGACCTGTTGCCACAAGAAAAGGGCAACCAGTGAAGAACAAACACCATTGTAAATACAACCCATATTTATGCTTATTTATTTTCTCATTTGTACATCGTTACAACACTGTATATAGACAATGTGACATTTGTAATGTCTTTATTCTTTTGGAACTTCTGTGAGTGTAATGTTTACTGTTCATTTTTTATTGTTTATATCACTTTTGTATATTATCATCCACTTCACTTGCTTTGGTAATGTTACCATATGTTTCCCAATAAAGCCCTTAAATTGAATTGAGAGATGAGAGACATAACAGAGAGAGAGCGATGAGAGAGACAGAAAGAGAGAGACATAACAGAGAGAGAGAGACAGAAAGAGAGAGAGAGACATAACAGAGAGAGATGAGAGAGAGAGAGAGAGAGAGAGAGACATAACAGAGAGAGAGCGATGAGAGAGACAGAAAGAGAGAGACATAACAGAGAGAGAGAGACAGAAAGAGAGAGAGAGACATAACAGAGAGAGATGAGAGAGAGAGAGAGCGAGAGAGAGAGACATAACAGAGAAAGAGAGAGATGAGAGAGAGAGACACAGAGACAGAGAGACATAACAGAGAGAGAGAGACAGAAAGAGAGAGAGACATAACAGAGAGAGATGAGAGAGAGAGACAGAGAGAGAGAGAGAGAGGGGAGACATAACAGAGAGAGAGAGAGAGAGAGAGACAGATGAGAGAGAGAGATGAGAGAGATGAGAGAGAGAGAGATGAGAGAGAGAGAGCGAGAGAGAGCGAGAGAGAGCCATAACAGAGAAAGAGAGAGATGAGAGAGAGAGACAGAGAGAGACATAACAGAGAGAGAGAGACAGAAAGAGAGAGAGAGACATAACAGAGAGATGAGAGAGAGAGAGAGAGAGAGGGGAGACATAACAGAGAGCGAGAGACAGAGAGAGAGAGACAGAGACAGAGACAGAGAGAGAGAGAGCGAGAGAGAGAGACATAACAGAGAAAGAGAGAGATGAGAGAGAGAGACACAGAGACAGAGAGAGACATAACAGAGAGAGAGAGACAGAAAGAGAGAGAGACATAACAGAGAGAGATGAGAGAGACAGAGAGAGAGAGAGAGGGGAGACATAACAGAGAGAGAGAGAGACAGAGAGAGAGAAAGAGAGAGAGAGACAGAGAGAGAGAGACATAACAGAGAGCGAGAGAGAGACAGAGACAGAGAGAGAGAGAGACATAACAGAGAGCGAGAGACAGAGACAGAGACATAACAGAGAGAGACAGAGAGAGACAGAGAGAGAGACAGAGAGAGAGACAGAGAGAGAGACATAACAGAGAGAGACATAACAGAGAGAGACATAACAGAGAGAGACATAACAGAGAGAGACATAACAGAGAGCGAGAGAGAGAGACATAACAGAGAGCGAGAGACATAACAGAGAGCGAGAGACAGAGACAGAGACAGAGAGAGAGACATAACAGAGAGCGAGAGACAGAGACAGAGAGAGAGACATAACAGAGAGCGAGAGACAGAGAGAGAGACATAACAGAGAGCGAGAGACAGAGACAGAGACAGAGAGAGAGACATAACAGAGAGCGAGAGACAGAGACATAACAGAGAGCGAGAGACAGAGACATAACAGAGAGCGAGAGACAGAGAGAGAGACATAACAGAGAGCGAGAGACAGAGAGAGAGAGACAGAGACAGAGACAGAGAGAGAGACATAACAGAGAGCGAGAGACAGAGACAGAGACAGAGACATAACAGAGAACGAGAGACAGAGACAGAGACATAACAGAGAGCGAGAGACAGAGACATAACAGAGAGCGAGAGACAGAGAGACAGAGAGAGAGACATAACAGAGAGCGAGAGACAGAGAGACAGAGAGAGAGACATAACAGAGAGCGAGAGACAGAGAGAGAGACATAACAGAGAGCGAGAGACAGAGACAGAGACATAACAGAGAGCGAGAGACAGAGACATAACAGAGAGCGAGAGAGAGACATAACAGAGAGCGAGAGACAGAGACAGAGACAGAGAGAGAGAGAGAGAGAGAGAGAGAGAGAGAGAGCCCACATGGTAACCCACTCCCACAGACGTGTCCTCTCCTCTCCCGGCCAGAGAACACACACCAACACAAGGAGAGAGACTGAGGAGGAAGGTCCTCCCTCCCTCTCACTATGACTCAGTGGCAGTGGGTAGACAGCTTCCTTGATATTTATAAAGGTCTACTTTACAGGGATCATTCAGACATTCAGCTATAAAAGGGGAGACTCACCCAACATAAATAAATCACATTTCTTTCCAGGTCTGAAGTAGAATAAAGTGAAAGAAAAATTTTGAGTGTGTGTGTGTGTGTGTGTGTGTGTGTGTGTGTGTAGTCTACCTGGTGTCCGTGCAGTGTGTGTGTAGTCTACCTGGTGTCCGTGCAGTGTGTGTGTGTGTGTGTGTAGTCTACCTGGTGTCCGTGCAGTGTGTGTGTAGTCTACCTGGTGTCCGTGCAGTGTGTGTGTGTGTGTGTAGTCTACCTGGTGTCCGTGCAGTGTGTGTGTAGTCTACCTGGTGTCCGTGCAGTGTGTGTGTGTGTGTGTGTGTGTGTGTAGTCTACCTGGTGTCCGTGCAGTGTGTGTGTAGTCTACCTGGTGTCCGTGCAGTGTGTGTGTAGTCTACCTGGTGTCCGTGCAGTGTGTGTGTGTGTGTGTAGTCTACCTGGTGTCCGTGCAGTGTGTGTGTGTGTGTGTGTGTGTGTAGTCTACCTGGTGTCCGTGCAGTGTGTGTGTAGTCTACCTGGTGTCCGTGCAGGGTGTGTGTGTGTGTGTAGTCTACCTGGTGTCCGTGCAGTGTGTAGAGCAGCCGTCCCTCCAGGAGGTCCAGTATCTTCATAGTGGAGTCATTAGAGGCTGTAATCAGGTAGTTACCAGATGGATGGAAGGAAAGACCGTTCACCACTCCGCTGTGAACTGAAAACGCACATTCAACACAAAACGCACATTATTACAGTGGAATACACATTCAACCGAATACTGCATTATTACACTGGAATACACATTCAACCAAATACTGCATTATTACACTGGAATACACATTCAACCGAATACTGCATTATTACAGTGGAATACACATTCAACACAAATACCACATTATTACACTGGAATACACATTCAACCAAATACTGCATTATTACACTGGAATACACATTCAACCAAATACTGCATTATTACACTGGAATACACATTCAACTGAATACCGCATTATTACACATTCAACACAAATACCACATTATTACACTGGAATACACATTCAACTGAATACCGCATTATTACACTGGAATACACATTCAACCGGATACACAAAGAGACTGTGTTCACCACGCCACTGGAACAAAAAGTGTCGTAGTTTTAATAAAAAATAAAAACATTTCTCTATACATTCTAACCTATTAATTTCATAAGACGTCTCAATTTCAGCTTCAGGTTTTAGACACCTTGCTAACATGTATACTGATGTCGGATGTTAAAACCTGATCACTCTTTCGGTCGCGGAGAATTTTCCTGCTGAACCAGGAAATTCAAAATGAGCCAGGCCCCCTAAAGAAGGGCCCCCTACAGAAGGGCCCCCTACAGAAGGGCCCGCTAAAGAAGGGCCCCCTAAAGAAGGGCCCCCTAAAGAAGGCCCCCTACAGAAGGGCCCCTAAAGAAGGGCCCCCTAAAGAAGGGCCCCTACAGAAGGGCCCCCTACAGAAGGGCCCCAACAGAAGGCCCCCTAAAGAAGGGCCCCCTAAAGAAGGCCCCTACAGAAGGGCCCCTACAGAAGGGCCCCTACAGAAGGGCCCCTACAGAAGGCCCCCTAAAGAAGGGCCCCCTACAGAAGGGCCCCCTACAGAAGGCCCCCTAAAGAAGGGCCCCCTAAAGAAGGGCCCCTACAGAAGGGCCCCTAAAGAAGGGCCCCTACAGAAGGCCCCCTACAGAAGGGCCCCTAAAGAAGGGCCCCCTAAAGAAGGCCCCCTAAAGAAGGGCCCCCTAAAGAAGGGCCCGCTAAAGAAGGGCCCCTACAGAAGGGCCCCTACAGAAGGCCCCCTAAAGAAGGGCAGTTGTTTTTCCTCTTCAAGTCTTTGGGATCAGGGCTAACTATAAAAATAATAATATTACTTCAACATTCAAATGCATCTGAAATGCAGCCAAACATAAAGCTTAATAACTCAAGATAGAAATGAGTCTCACTAGGCTACGACATACGTGTCATGATAAAGCTTCACCCTCCATGTTCCACTACAGATTAAGCCTTACCCTCCATGTTCCAGGGGTAGCTTCACCCTCCATGTTCCAGGGGTAGCTTCACCCTCCATGTTCCAGGGGTAGCTTCACCCTCCATGTTCCAGGGGTAGCTTCACCCTCCATGTTCCAGGGGTAGCTTCACCCTCCATGTTCCAGGGGTAGCTTCACCCTCCATGTTCCACTACAGATTAAGCCTCACCCTCCATGTTCCAGGGGTAGCTTCACCCTCCATGTTCCAGGGGTAGCTTCACCCTCCATGTTCCAGGGGTAACTTCACCCTCCATGTTCCAGGGGTAGCTTCACCCTCCATGTTCCAGGGGTAGCTTCACCCTCCATGTTCCAGGGGTAGCTTCACCCTCCATGTTCCACTACAGATTAAGCCTCACCCTCCATGTTCCAGGGGTAGCTTCACCCTACATGTTCCAGGGGTAGATCACTACTTACCCTCCATGTTCCAGGGGTGGCTTCACCCTCCATGATCCACTACAGATAAAGCTTCACCCTCCATGTTCCAGGGGTGGCTTCACCCTCCATGTTCCACTACAGATTAAGCCTTACCCTCCATGTTCCAGGGGTGGCTTCACCCTCCATGTTCCAGGGGTGGCTTCACCCTCCATGTTCCAGGGGTAGATCACTACTTACCCTCCATGTTCCAGGGGTAGTTCACTACTTACCCTCCATGTTCCAGGGGTAGTTCACTACAGATTAAGCCTTACCCTCCATGTTCCAGGGGTAGATCACTACAGATTAAGCCTTACCCTCCATGTTCCACTACAGATAAAGCTTCACCCTCCATGTTCCAGGGGTGGTTCACTACAGATTAAGCCTTACCCTCCATGTTCCAGGGGTGGTTCACTACAGATTAAGCTTTACCCTCCATGTTCCAGGGGTAGTTCACTACAGATTAAGCTTTACCCTCCATGTTCCAGGGGTACTTCACTACAGATTAAGCTTCACCCTCCATGTTCCAGGGGTAGTTCACTACAGATAAAGCTTCACCCTCCATGTTCCAGGGGTGGTTCACTACAGATTAAGCCTTACCCTCCATGTTCCACTACAGATTAAGCCTTACCCTCCATGTTCCACTACAGATTAAGCTTCACCCTCCATGTTCCAGGGGTACTTCACTACAGATTAAGCCTTACCCTCCATGTTCCACTACAGATTAAGCCTTACCCTCCATGTTCCACTACAGATTAAGCTTCACCCTCCATGTTCCAGGGGTGGTTCACTACAGATTAAGCTTCACCCTCCATGTTCCAGGGGTAGCTCACTACAGATAAAGCTTCACCCTCCATGTTCCAGGGGTGGTTCACTACAGATTAAGCCTCACCCTCCATGTTCCAGGGGTAGTTCACTACAGATTAAGCTTCACCCTCCATGTTCCAGGGGTGGTTCACTACAGATTAAGCTTCACCCTCCATGTTCCAGGGGTGGTTCACTACAGATTAAGCCTTACCCTCCATGTTCCACTACAGATTAAGCCTTACCCTCCATGTTCCAGGGGTAGTTCACTACAGATTAAGCCTTACCCTCCATGTTCCAGGGGTAGTTCACTACAGATTAAGCTTCACCCTCCATGTTCCACTACAGATTAAGCCTTACCCTCCATGATCCACTACAGATTAAGCCTTACCCTCCATGTTCCAGGGGTGGTTCACTACAGATTAAGCTTCACCCTCCATGTTCCAGGGGTGGTTCACTACAGATTAAGCCTTACCCTCCATGTTCCACTACAGATTAAGCCTTACCCTCCATGTTCCAGGGGTGGTTCACTACTTACCCTCCATGTTCCAGGGGTGGTTCACTACAGATTAAGCCTTACCCTCCATGTTCCAGGGGTAGTTCACTACAGATTAAGCCTTACCCTCCATGTTCCACTACAGATTAAGCCTTACCCTCCATGTTCCAGGGGTGGTTCACTACAGATTAAGCCTTACCCTCCATGTTCCAGGGGTAGTTCACTACAGATAAAGCGTCACCCTCCATGTTCCAGGGGTACTTCACTACAGATTAAGCCTTACCCTCCATGTTCCAGGGGTAGTTCACTACAGATTAAGCCTTACCCTCCATGTTCCAGGGGTAGGTCACTACAGATAAAGCGTCACCCTCCATGTTCCAGATGTACTTCACTACAGATTAAGCTTCACCCTCCATGTTCCAGGGGTAGTTCACTACAGATTAAGCCTTACCCTCCATGTTCCAGGGGTGGTTCACTACAGATTAAGCTTTACCCTCCATGTTCCAGGGGTAGTTCACTACAGATTAAGCTTTACCCTCCATGTTCCAGGGGTACTTCACTACAGATTAAGCCTTACCCTCCATGTTCCAGGGGTACTTCACTACAGATTAAGCCTTACCCTCCATGTTCCACTACAGATTAAGCCTTACCCTCCATGTTCCAGGGGTACTTCACTACAGATTAAGCCTTACCCTCCATGTTCCAGGGGTAGTTCACTACAGATTAAGCCTTACCCTCCATGTTCCAGGGGTACTTCACTACAGATTAAGCCTTACCCTCCATGTTCCAGGGGTAGTTCACTACAGATTAAGCCTTACCCTCCATGTTCCAGGGGTACTTCACTACAGATTAAGCCTTACCCTCCATGTTCCACTACAGATTAAGCCTTACCCTCCATGTTCCAGGGGTAGTTCACTACAGATTAAGCCTTACCCTCCATGTTCCACTACAGATTAAGCCTTACCCTCCATGTTCCAGGGGTGGTTCACTACAGATTAAGCCTTACCCTCCATGTTCCAGGGGTAGTTCACTACAGATTAAGCCTTACCCTCCATGTTCCACTACAGATTAAGCCTTACCCTCCATGTTCCAGGGGTACTTCACTACAGATTAAGCCTTACCCTCCATGTTCCAAGGGTACTTCACTACAGATTAAGCCTTACCCTCCATGTTCCAAGGGTACTTCACTACAGATTAAGCCTTACCCTCCATGTTCCAAGGGTAGTACACTACAGATTAAGCTTTACCCTCCATGTTCCAGGGGTGGTTCACTACAGATTAAGCTTTACCCTCCATGTTCCAGGGGTAGTTCACTACAGATTAAGCCTTACCCTCCATGTTCCAGGGATAGTTCACTACAGATTAAGCCTTATCCTCCATGTTCCAGGGGTAGTTCACTACAGATTAAGCCTTACCCTCCATGTTCCAGGGGTAGGTCACTACAGATTAAGCCTTACCCTCCATGTTCCACTACAGATTAAGCCTTACCCTCCATGTTCCAGGGGTAGTTCACTACAGTTTAAGCCTTACCCTCCATGTTCCACTACAGATTAAGCCTTACCCTCCATGTTCCACTACAGATTAAGCCTTACCCTCCATGTTCCACTACAGATTAAGCTTTACCCTCCATGTTCCAGGGGTAGTTCACTACAGATTAAGCCTTACCCTCCATGTTCCAGGGGTAGTTCACTACAGATTAAGCTTTACCCTCCATGTTCCAGGGGTAGTTCACTACAGATTAAGCTTTACCCTCCATGTTCCAGGGTAGACTAAGCCAACTCTCTGCTCTGACTAGGGCTGAGAGTGGAGACAAAAGCTTTAAAGGGAACAGTCTTCTCCCCTTGTGTAGTCTATAATTGCTGTGAATAATAATGGTGTTCCATTTTACATAACAGCAGTTCGTTTAAGAAATCAAAAGTATTATCAAAGTGCTTTGGCAAATCCATTTTTAGAAAAAAGTTGTTTAAAGAAAGTTGTGCCCTTTTCAGCAGGTTTTGGAGGTCGTTCCCTGACTCTAACCCTGCCAAGCTGCGGTCCATATTATTCCTCTGGTTTTGGAGGTCCTTCCCGGACTCTAACCCTGCCAAGCTGTGGTCCATAATATTACTCTGGTTTTGGAGGTCGTTCCCTGACTCTAACCCTGCCAAGCTGCGGTCCATAATATTACTCTGGTTTTGGAGGTCGTTCCCTGACTCTAACCCTGCCAAGCTGCGGTCCATATTATTACTGTGATCCTTACCTTGGTAATGCTGCAGTAATTTGTTGGTCCTGATGTCCCAGACCTTGACAGTGTTGTCTGTGCTTGCTGCAGCAATGCACGTTCCACTGGGGTGGAAGTCAGTGTAGTTCACATACCTAGAAAACAAGAAAGAAACAGACAATCTGTCAACATAGCATATACAGCTGAAGTAGGAAGTTTCCATACACCTTTAGCCAAGTACATTTAAACTCAGTTTCACACAGTCCCTGACATTTAATCCAAGTAAAAATTCCCTGTTTTAGGTCAGTTAGGATCAACACTTTATTTTAAGAATGTGAAATGTCAGAATAATAGTAGAGAGAATGATTTATTCCAGTTTTTATTTCTTTCATCACATTCCCAGCGGGTCGGAAGTTTGCATACACTCAATTAGTATTTGGTAGCATTGCCTTTAAATTGTTTAACTTGGATCAAACCTTTCGGGTAGCCTTCCATAAGCTTCCCACAATATCTTGAGTGAATTTTGGCCCATTCCTCCTGACAGAGCTGGTGTAACTGAGTCAGGTTTGTAGGCCTCCTTGCTCACACATGTTTTTCAGTTCTGCCCACAACTTTTCTACAGGATTGAGGTCAGGGCTTTGTGATGGCCACTCCAATACCTTGACTTTATTGTCCTTAAGCCATTTGCCACAACTTTGGAAGTATGCTTGGGGTCATTGTCCATTTGGAAGACCCATTTGCGACCAAGCTTTAACTTCCTGACTGATGTCTTGAGATGTTGCTTCAATATATCCACATAATTTTCAGTTCTATTTTTCTTTCATCAGACCAGAGGACATTTCTCCAAAAAGTACGATCTTTGTCCCCATGTGCAGTTGCAAACCGTAGTCTGGCTTTTTTATGGCGGTTTTGGAGCAGTGGCTTCTTCCTTGCTGAGCGGCCTTTCAAGTTATGTCGATATAGGACTCGTTTTACTGTGGATATAGATACTTTTGTACCGGTTTCCTCCAGCATCTTCACAAGGTCCTTTGATGATGTTCTAGAATTGATTTACACTTTTTGCACCAAAGTACGTTCATCTCTAGGAGACAGAACACGTCTCCTTCCTGAGTGGTATGACGGCTGCATGGTCGCATGGTGTTTATACTTGCGCACTATTGTTTGTACAGATGAACATGGTACCTTCAGGCGTTTGGAAATTGCTCCCAAGGATGATCCAGACTTGAGGAGGTCTACAATTGTGGAGGTCTTGGCTGATTTCTTTTGATTTTTCCCATGATGTCAAGCAAAGAGGCACTGAGTTTGAAGGTAGGCCTTGAAATACATCCACAGGTACACCTCCAATTGACTCAAATGATGTCAATTAGCCTATCAGAAGCTTCTAAAGCCATGACATCATTTTCTGCAATTTTCCAAGCTGTTTAAAGGCACAGTCAACTTAGTGTATGTAAACTTCTGACCCACTGGAATTGTGATACAGTGAATTATAAGTGAAATAATCTGTCTGTAAACAATTGTTGGAAAAATGACTTGTGTCATGCACAAAGTAGATGTCTTAACCGACTTGGCAAAACTATATCGTTTGTTAACAAGAAATTTGTGGAGTGGTTGAAAAACAAGTTTTAATGACTCTAAGCTAAGTGTATGTAAACTTCCCACTTCAACTGTAAACACAAGGACAATGGATAAACAACATGACATGTACAGTACCAGTCAAAAGTTTGGACACACCTACTCATTCAAGGACTTTTCTTTATTTTTACATTGCAGAACAATAGTGAAGACATCAAAACTATGAAATAACACATATGGAATCATGTAGTAAGCAAAAAAGTGATAAACAAATCAAAATAAATGTCATATTTGAGATTCTTCAAAGTAGCAACCCTTTGCCTTGATGACAACTTTGCACACTCTTGGCATTCTCTCAACCAGCATCACCTGGAATGCTTTTCCAACAGTCTTGAAGGTGTTCCCACATATGCTGAGCACTTGTTGGCTGCTTTTCCTTCAATCTGCTGTCCAACTCATCCAAACCATCTCAATTGGATTGAGGTCGGGTGATTGTGGAGGCCAGGTCATCTGATGCAGCAATCCATCACCCTCCGTCTTGATCAAATAGCCCTTACACAGCCTGGAGGTGTGTTGGGTCATTGTCCTATTGAAAAACAAATGATAGTCCCACTAAGCGCCAACCAGATGGGATGGCGTATCGCTGCAGAATGTTGTTATACCCATGCTAGTTAAGTGTGCCTTGAATTCTAAATAAATCACTGACAGTATGACCAGCAAAGCATCCAAACATCACACCTCCTCCTCCATGCTTCACGATGGGAACCACACATCCGGAGAGCATCCGTTCACCTACTCTGCGTCTCACAAAGACACGGCGGTTGGAACCAAAACTCTCAAATTTGGACTCATCTGACCAAAGGATAGATTTCCACTGGTCTAATGTCCATTGCTCATGTTTCTTGTCCCAAGCAAGTCTCTTCTTGCTATTGGCGTCCTTTAGTAGGGGTTTCTTTGCAGCAATTTGACCATGAAGACCTGATTCACACAGTCTCCTCTGAACAGTTGATGTTGAGATGTGTCTGTTACTTGAACTCTGTGAAGCATTTATTTGGGCTGCAATCTGAGGCTGGTAACTCTAATGAACTTATCCTCAGCAGCAGAGGTAACTCTGGGTCTTCCTTTCCTGTGGCGGTCCTCATGAGAGCCAGTTTCATCATAGCGCTTCATGGTTTTTGCGACTGAACTTGAAGAAACTTTAAAAGTTCTTGAAATGTTCCAGATTGACTGACCGTCATGTCTTAAAGTAATGATGGACTGTCGTTTCTCTGCTTATTTGAGCTGTTCTTGCCATAATATGGACTTGGTCTTCAGGTGACTACCTCATGAAGCTGGTTGAGAGAATGCCAAGAGCTTGCAAAGTTGTCATCAAGGCAAAGGGTGGCTACTTTGAAGAATCTCAAATATAAAATATATTTTGATTTGTTTAAAACTTTTTTGGTTACTACATGATTCCATGTGTAAAATTTCATAGTTTTGATGTTTTCACTATTATTAAACAATGTAGAAAATAGTAAAAATAAAGAAAAACCCTTGAATGAGTAGGTGTCAAAAGGTTTGAGTGTGTGTGTGTGTGTGTGTGTGTGTGTGTGTGTGTGTGTGTGTGTGTGTGTGTGTGTGTGTGTGTGTGTGTGTGTGTGTGTGATAGAGAGAGTGAGAGATACATACACAGAATACACACAGTGCATTTGGAAGTATTCATTTACACATTTTGTTACGTTACAGCCTTATTCTAAAATGGATTAAATGAATTTTAATGAATTTTTTAATGAATCTAGATACAATACCCCAAAATGACATAATGGTTTGTAGAAATGTTTATGAAACATAAAAAAACAGAAATACCTTATTTACATAAGTATTCAGACCCTTTGCTATGAGACTCAAAATTGAGCTCAGGTGCATCCTGTTTCCATTGATCATCCTTGAGATGGTTCTACAATTTGGAGTCCACCTGCAGTAAATTCAATTGATTGGACATGATTTGGAAAGGCACACACCTGTCTATATAAAGGTCCCACAGTTGACAGTGGATGTCAGAGCAAAAACCAAGCCATGAGATAAAAGGAATTGTCCATGGGGCTCCGAGACAGGATTGTGTCGAGGCACAGATCTGGGGAAGGGTACCAAAAAATGTCTGCACCATTGAAGGTCCCCAAGAACACAGTGGCGTCCATCATTTTAAAATGAAAGAAGTTTGAAAACCACCAAGACTATTCCTAGAGCTGGCCGCCAGGCCGAACTGAGCAATTGGGGCAGAAGGGCCTTGGTCAGAAAGGTGACCAAGAACCCGATGGTCACTCTGACAGAGCTCTAGAGTTCCTCTGTGTAGATGGGAGAACCTTCCAAAAGGACAACCATCTCTGCAGCACTCCATCAATCAGGCCTTTATGGCCACTCCTTAGTAAAAGGCACATGACAGCCCGCTTGGCGTTTGCCAAAAGGCACCTAAAGGACTCTCAGACGATGAGAAACAAGATTCTTTGGTCTGATGAAACCAAGAGAACTCTTTGGCCTAAATGCCAAGCGTCACATCTTGAGGAAACCTGGCACCATCCCTACGGTGAAGCATGGTGGTTGCAGCATCATGCTGTGGGGTTGTTTTTCAACAGCAGGGGCTGGGAGACTAGTCAGGATCGAGGGAAAGGAGCAAATTGCAAAGAGATCCTTGATGAAAACCTGCTCTTGAGTGCTCAGGACCTCAGAGTGGGGTGAAGGTTCACCTTCCAACAGGACAACGACCCTAAGCACACTGCCAAGACAACGCAGGAGAGGCTTCGGGAAAAGTCTCTGAATGTCCTTGAGTGGCCTAGCCAGAGCCCAGACTTGAACCCGATCGAACATCTCTGGAGAGACCTGAAAATAACTGCAGCGACGCTCACTATCCAACCTGACAGAGCTTGAGAGGATCTGCAGAGAAGAATGGAGGAAATTCCCCAAATACAGGTATGCCAAGTTTGTAGCGTCATACCGAAGAAGACTCGAGGCTGTAAACACCGCCAAACGTTCTTCAACAAAGAACAGAGTAAAGGGTCTGAATACTTATGTAAATGTATTTTTCAGTTTTAAACTTCCTTTTAATTTGAAACTTTTCTAAAAACCTGTTTTTCTTTTGTCATTATGGGGGTATTGTGATGTCATTATGGGGGTATTGTGATGTCATTATGGGGGTATTGTGATGTCATTATGGGGGTATTGTGATGTCATTATGGGGGTATTGTGATGTCATTATGGGGGTATTGTGTGTAGATTGATGAGGGGTAAATCTATTTAATCCATTTTAGAATAAGGTTGTAACGTAACAAAATGTGGGAAAAAGTCAAGGGCTTTGAATACTTTCCGAATGCACTGTATACGGATTAAGCCTTACCCTCCATGTTCCAGGGGTACGTCACTACAGCTTAAGCCTTACCCTCCATGTTCATAGAATGAGTGGATACACTCCTGACTGTTCTTGTCCCAGATCTTAATGCTCTTGTCGTCACTGGCCGATACGATCAACCTGCCGTCTGGTGAAAACCTGAAGACAGAAAGGACCAACAATGTGGGGGTGCATGGCATACGCACTGAACAAAAATACACTATTTCAAATACTATACTTCAGTTATAACTTGTAAAAGTTGTATAATGCTTTAAAAAATGTACATAAAGCCTGTTTTAATATTTGTGTGTTATGAGAGAAACAGTACCAGATAGCCTGATCTCAGATCTGTTGGATGCCGTCTTGCTAAATCCTATGTTCATTGTCATAGAGAGCACAAACAGATCTGAGACCAGGCTAAGAAACAGATTGTTCATTCCATACAGCCATCGTAAATCATAACGTTGTTGTGAGGGTAAAAACAGGTTATCGTTTTTCATACTTGGCACAGCGGACCCAGTTGATGTGTTGGTTGAGAGAGAAAAGGAATTTCTGTCTGTGAACGGTCCAAACTTTGAGAGTTTTGTCGTCGGAGGCGGTGACCAAGGTCTGTCCGTCACCGGAGAAACTGACACTGCGGACCGTTCCGGTGTGGGCTCGGAACACTGTGGACTCGCCCTTACTGACAGGAAGAAACAGAGGAATTATGACCCCTCCCCCCCAGGCCCAATTTCCTGACCAACTGAGTTTTTCTTATTCTACTCATAGCTATCGTGGCATTACAAAATTAAATCAAAATGTAATTGTATTTGTCAAGTAAAACGACAGGAGCTTCGTCTATCAATAATACTTAGACACAAATCTGTGCGTAAACCATGCGTGGGACCATTTCACACTCAAAATATGAGATTTATCATTATGAACGTTTGTTTGATTTTGCGTCAATTTTACACAAAGCCACAACCATGTATATGCACAGTGGCAAGTGGTGGATTAAGGTAACTACTTGTCAAGCGTCAAACAGGGAAAATATTTGTTGAAAATGTGTACAATTGTGAGTAATTATTTCAAATAACTTGTAATTTTTTTTATTACATTTTTATTTCCATTTTTTTTTACAATAATAACCAATAGAGTCATTTGTTAAATTAGAGGCAAGTGTGAAAGGTAAACCATTGTGTAAATGCTATTTGAAAAAAGACGGAGGCAATAGGAGATCCAATGAGAGATGTCTGATCTGCTCTGTCAGGAAGATCCGGCACAAGCTTCACAGGGAGCGCGCGTGTTTTTTTTTAGGAGACTGGTGGGAACGTTTTCTGCAGAAAGTACAGATTGGTTTTGGGAAACGATGTCTGACGAGCCAATCTTATAGGATTTTTTTATGGAAGGGATTTAAGGTCTAATTTAAAAATAAAAAAAAGGCAAACATGTCATTCCGGTGGACTAGTGCTAAGTGCTATTACCAATCCTCTGTTTTTCAGCATTGGGAACTTCTCAGCTGGAGCTGATTGACGTCTCACAGCCATTCGATGAGCCAATGTTTTAGATGCAATAATAAAAAAATAAAAAACAGAACAGTAGTAACACACAGTTTCCATGGCACCAACAGGTTGAAGTCAAGAGGGGGTTTCTTTGCCATGATGCCATCAATGGGTTTCCCCATTACAAAACAGAGTGATAGAGACAGCGACCACATGGCCATAAAAGCACCACCCCCCCCCTCAAAAAAAGGATTTCAACTAACGTTAACGGAATGCGTTTCCCCTCTTTATTCTTTATGATATGTGACGTGCAGAAGACGCTGCTGAATGTCTTGGCCAGGTGGAACATATGACTCGTTCGTTCTGCCAGAACAGCAATGTTGGCCAATAAGCCTACAGGAAGGAGCTGTTGAGGATGGATGGCTTTATTAGTGATAGAGGTTGACCGATTATGATTTAACGCCGATACCGATTGTTGGATGGCCAATAAAGCCGATGCCGATTAAATCGGCCGATATTTTTGCTGTTGTAATAATGACAATTACAACAATACTGAATAAACACTTATTTTAACTTAATATAATACATCAATAAAATCTATTTAGACTCAAATAAATAATGAAACATGTTCAATTTGGTTTAAATAATGCAAAAACAAAGTGTTGGAGAAGAAAGTAAAAGTGCAATATGAGCCATGTAAAAAAGCTAACATTTAAGTTCCTTGCTCAGAACATGAGAACATATGAAAGCTGGTGGTTCCTTTTAACATGAGTCTTCAATATTCCCAGGTAAGTTTTAGGTTGTAGTTATTATAGGACTATTTCTCTCTATACGATTTGTATTTCATATACCTTTGACTATTGGATGTTCTTATAGGCACTTTAGTATTGCCAGTATAACAGTATAGCTTCCGTCCCTCTCCTCGCTCCTACCTGGGCTCGAACCAGGAACACATCGACAACAGCCACCCTCGAAGCAGCGTTACCCATGTAGAGGAAGGGAAACAACTACTCCAAGTCTCAGAGCGAGTGACGTTTTAAACGCTATTAGTGCGCACCCCGCTAACTAGCTAGCCATTTCACATCGGTTACACCAGCCTCATCTTGGGAGTTGGCAGGCTTGAAGGGGTGGGTATAATTTGTGGAACGTTCCAACAGGAATCTGTTCCAAAAAATGTAAAGTAAAGGTTGCCAAGCAACAACGCATACAAAGTAGCAACGCATACAAACCTAGCTAACTAGCTACCGAATAGGCATCAACTCACCACATAGCTTATCCTTAATGTTTGTCCATAGGCAACCAGAGTGAGGACAGACATTTTTCGGAATAAACGTGATGAGTGAAAAACGCTGGTGCCTACCACCGCTCAGTCAGACTGCTCTATCAAATCATAGACTTAATTATAACATAATAAAACACACAGAAATACGAGCCTTTGGTCATTAATATGGTCGTATCCGGAAACTATCATCTCATCTCGTGGAGTGCAATGTAAGGCAGGTGGTTAGAGCTTTGGACTAGTAACCAAGGTTACAAAAACGAATCCCCCCTGAACAAGGCAGTTAGCCCCCGTTCCTAGGCCGTCATTGAAAATAAGAATGTTCTTAATCTGACTTGCCTAGTTAAATAAAGGTGTTAAAAAAAAAAAAAAATACAAAAAGAAAAAGACAAATCGGTGTCCAAAAATACCGATTACCGATTGTTATGAAAACTTGAAATCGGCCCTAATTAATCGGCCATTCCGATTAATCGGTCGACCTCTAATTAGTGAATGTTGACAACTCATTTGAAGTATATTTGCCATCTATAAAGCAACTTGAATTGTCCTAATGGTTCTCTCTTTGTAGCTGTGTTTTATATTTTAACTGGTCAAACCACAACTGAGTGAGTCAAATCAAACCTTTTGGTTGTACTCAGTCTCTGACACTAATACCTCTATTTCAGTCACAGAAAAGTTTGTTATTCTTTGTTTTTTTTTTTGGTTGCGCCGTTGTTATTTCATGGTACAGCGTTGTATATTCTCCCCCCTACAGGCTTTAAAAGGGGTGATTATCACCATATATGGTTAATTAAGGGGCGTTTCGAAATTCAAAAACCAGCCAAGGTCGTGCACGAGCACTGAGGCTAAGAACAATTGGTATGCATCAACAGTTATATCCTACAGGTGTGCGTGTGAAGCTAGTAGGATCGTTTGATAAAAATATATATATATTTGCGTACAAACATTCAAAATGGCATTCATAAGTAATATTTTAAAATAGTTTCTATGCAATATTGATAAATGAGGCCGCAGATGTAGTTTTAATGACTCCAACCTAAGTGTACATAAACTTCCGACTTCAACTGTATTTAGCAGTCTTATGGCTTGGGGGTAGAAGCTGTTCAGCATCCTGTTGGTTCCAGACTTGGCGCTCCGGTACCGCTTGCCGTGCGGTAGCAGAGAGAACAGTCTATGACTTGGGTGGCTGGAGTCTTTGACAATTTTTAGGGTCTTCCTCTGACACCGCCTAGTATAAAGCTCATGGATGACAGGGAGCTTGGCCCCAGTGATGTGCTGGGCCGTACGCACTACCCTCTGTAGCGGTTTGTGGTCGAATGCAAAGCAGTTGCCATGCCAAGCGGTGATGCAACAAGTCAAGAAGCAGATGGGGCGTGCTCAGCCCTCCGTTTCCTGTAGTCCACGATCAGCTCCTTTGTCTTGCTGATGTTGAAGGAAAGGTTGTTGTCCTAGCACCATACTGCCAGGTCATTGACCTCCTCCCTATAGGCTTTCTCATCGTTGTTGGTGATCAGGCCCACCACCGTCGTGTTGTCAGCAAACTTTAATGATGGTGTTGGAGTCGTGCGCGGCCATGCAGTCATGGGTGAACAGGGAGTACAGGAAGGGACTAAGCACGCACCCCTGAGGGGGCCCCGTGATGAGGATCAGCGTGGCAGACCTGTTGCTGCCTACCCTCACCACCTGGGGGGCGGCCCATCAGGAAGTCCAGGATCTAGTTGCAGAGGGAGGTGTTTAGTCCCAGGGTCCTTAGCTTAGTGATGAGCTTGGAGGACACTATGGTGTGGAACGCTGAGCATTCTCACATAGATGTTCCTCTTGCACAGGTCCATTGTGTTATGTGAGAGAAGGTACTACCCCATGCTCTCTGAAGGTTTTCACTCCAACACTCTGCAGCATGACAGACTCGTCATGTAAATATTTCATCAAGTCTTAGAGAGTGTAGTACATTCTATGAGTGTGTGTGTGTGTGTCTATTGAACCTTTATTTTGACAGGAAATTCATACTGAGACTAGGGTCTATTTTACAGATGAGCCCTTCATAAATACATCAAACACATACAATACACACAATTAGAACAATAAAAATAGAAAAACAGACACATTTATCAACACAGAGGTGTCTGATCATGACTCTGAACTGATCCAGTAGGGTCCAGAACATCTCATTCCAGAGAGTTCTGTGAGTTGATCCACGTAAAGCAGACAACAAGAACTAAAAGCAGCTCTGTGGAGACCGAAGGGCCTTCCAATGTTTTTTTGTTTTGTTGTGTTATTCAAGCCTGAGACTGAGTTTGGTAATTTGCAAGTATAAATTGAATTAATGATGACAGATACAAATAGGAAGTTTCTGCATGAGTGCTTTGTATAAAAACACAAAAAAATGCTGCTCTCCTTACATAGAAAGGCCCAAACCACTTTTTGATACAAAGCACAATGGTGAGTTCTAGAACTAGCACCAGTAATAAACCTAAGGGAACAATGGTGAGTTCTAGAACCAGCACCAGTAATAAACCTAAGGGAACAATGGTGAGTTCTAGAACCAGCACCAGTAATAAACCTAAGGGAACAATGGTGAGTTCTAGAACCAGCACCAGTAATAAACCTAAGGGAACAATGGTGAGTTCTAGAACCAGCACCAGTAATAAACCTAAGGGAACAATGGTGAGTTCTAGAACCAGCACCAGTAATAAACCTAAGGGAACAATGGTGAGTTCTAGAACCAGCACCAGTAATAAACCTAAGGGAACAATGGTGAGTTCTACAACCATCACCAATAATAAACCTAAAGGAACAATGGTGAGTTCTACAACCATCACCAATAATAAACCTAAGGGAACAATGGTGAGTTCTACAACCATCACCAATAATAAACCTAAAGGAACAATGGTGAGTTCTACAACCATCACCAATAATAAACCTAAGGGAACAATGGTGAGTTCTAGAACCAGCACCAGTAATAGACCTAAGGGAACAACGGTGAGTTCTAGAACCAGCACCAGTAATAGACCTAAGGGAACAATGGTGAGTTCTACAACCATCATCAGTAATACACCTAAGGGAACAATGGTGAGTTCTAGAACCAGCACCAGTAATAGACCTAAGGGAACAATGGTGAGTTCTACAACCATCATCAGTAATACACCTAAGGGAACAATGGTGAGTTCTAGAACCAGCACCAGTAATAGACCTAAGGGAACAATGGTGAGTTCTAGAACCATCATCAGTAATACACCTAAGGGAACAATGGTGAGTTCTAGAACCAGCACCAGTAATAGACCTAAGGGAACAATGGTGAGTTCTAGAACTAGCACCAGTAATAAACCTAAGGGAACAATGGTGAGTTCTACAACCATCACCAATAATAAACCTAAGGGAACAATGGTGAGTTCTAGAACCATCACCAGTAATAAACCTAAGGGAACAATGGTGAGTTCTACAACCATCACCAATAATAAACCTAAGGGAACAATGGAAAACAGCATCTAGCTGTATATAGATAATATCCCAGAATCTAAAATAGACATGAAAGTGTCCTGGACAATATCTTTCCTATTAACTAAAGTCAGACAGGCTTTGTTTCTGTAAATCAAACCAACTTTAAACTTCTTCACCAGCTCAGTGACATGTTTTTTTTTAAATTACAGTGTCATCAAGCCAGATGCCAAGATATTTGTAGGAAGGAAGTCGCTCAGTTTGAAAGCAGTGCTTCAGCAGCAGTCAGATGTTACAGTGGGTTATTCCTGGGATACGGTCCTCTCAGATAACACACGCTCCACATACTACAAAAATGTAATTCACATACAACTAAATGGAAAACTGCTGGACTGAATGGGAAAATCTGTTCAATCGAAGTGCTGTTGAAAAATTGAGCACTTCTCCAAGTCGCCTAGACTACAAACTTCCTAGCACTTCCTCTCCAAGCCGCCTAGGCTACAAACTTCCTCTCCAAGCCGCCTAGGCTACAAACTTCCTCTCCAAGCCGCCTAGGCTACAAACTTCCTCTCCAAGCCGCCTAGGCTCAGTTGGTAGAGCATGGTGTTTGCAACGCCAGGGTTGTGGGTTCGATTCCCACGGGGGACCAGTACGGTAAAAAAAAATGTAAAAACTGTAAGTCGCTCTGGATAAGAGCGTCTGCTAAATGACTAAAATGTAAATGTAAAATGTAGGCTACAAACTTCCTCTCCAAGCCGCCTAGGCTACAAACTTCCTATCTCCATTCAGACAAATCCATTATTCACACTTCACTGTCTAGCCATTCTTTCCACCATAGATTCTTCTATTCACACATCATGTTATAGAAGGAGAAGGCTGCAGCACCAGAGCGTGAGCGTGTTCTCCATTGTCAGATCTTACACCAGTAAGAGCATAGTTAACATCTTCCCTCTCTTTTCCATTAAACACATGTGGAGACACATGACTGTCTAGGTTTCAGAGGCAGTCCTGCATGGTTGAGTGACTAAGGTTCTCCTCTGTCTGGCTGATTTATTCACACAACCTTCAGATTATAAAAGGTCTAATAAAACATGCCTTTTATGAACACTCACACTTTACTACTAGCAGAGACTTTGCTGATAGCTACTTTATTGAGGAAATGTACTCACTATGACTGATATATGTGGTTGCCCCTCCTAGCTACCTTAAGATGAATGTACTAACTGTACGTCGCTCTGGATAAGAGATCTGCTAAATGACACAAATGTAAAATGTAACATCACTGCCACCCAGCGGCAATATGTGGCATAAATTATTTATGGGAAGTGTATAATAGCCACATCTTCAATTCTATCTTTTAAAAACATTTTTTCTATTTATTTAACTAGGCAAGTAGGTTAAGAACAAATTCTTATTTACAATGACGGCCTACCGGGGGTTAACAGTGGGTTAACTGCCTTGTTCAGGGGCAGAACGACCTTGTCAGCTCATGGGATTCGATCCAGCAACCTTTCGGTTACCGGCCCAACGGCAAAGGCTACCTGCCGGCCCCAAACAATGTATGGGGGGGTGAGAGACTTACACACTGGGCACCCAGAGGCGGACAGTCTTGTCCCTGGAAGCTGAGGCCACCAGATGTCCGGAGGGAGAGAACTGGACTGACGTCACAGCGTCTTTATGTCCCACAAACCGATAGGCTCTCATTTGGGACTTCAAGTTCCAGATCATGAGACAGGAGTCCATGGAGCCGGTCGCTGGAGACAACAAGAACATAGACATATTATCAGTTCATTATATTATCAGTTAGCTATAATATATATAAATGGAGCCTGTAACTGGAGCAACCAAGATCAGAGACATAAAGAAGTTAGTCGAGCGGCGTCACTACAGACACCCTGGTTCGAATCCAGGCTGTATCACAACCGGCTGTGATTGGGAGTCCCGTAGGGCAGCGCGCAATTGGCCCAGTGTCGTCCAGGTTTGGCCGGTGTAAGCCACCATTGTAAATAAGAATTTGTTCTTAACTGACTTGAACTAGTTAAATAAAAGGTTAAATTAAACAAATATTTACAAATGTCAACACTCACTGGATTCTACCCACTCATACCAACACACATATTAACTTCACATAGTCTGCTGCTACTCTTATTATCTATCCTGATTGCCTAGTCCCTTTTATCCCTACCTACATGTACATATTACCTCAATTACCTCATAGCCCTTCACATTGTTTCAGTACTGGTAATCCTTGTATATAGTCTTATTATTGTTATTTCTACTGTTTCCTTTTTTGCAAATTTCTCTTGCTTTTTAACTCTGCATTGTTGGGAAGAGCTCATAAGTAAACATATTACGGGTAAACGTCTACACCTGTAGTATTGGGCGCATGTATCAAATATATTTGATTTTTATTTTTATTTGAATGATTGACGAACAACAACACTTACCAATTTGTTTCATGTTACAGTTGAAGTCAACGCTTGTTATGGTGTCTCTGTGGCCCTTGAAGTGCCTCTCCAGGGTTGGGTCATCCTAACAATGTGAAAGGAAGACGTTTACAGTATTAGCGGGTCAGTTGATTGGTTGGCAACTCATCATCATCATCATCATCATGTTTACTTACCAATGCGGAAGTCATCTTCAGATGATGGACAAACGCAACTCCCTCAGAAAACAACTAGCTAGCTGCCTAGTAAGCTAGCAAACTGTTCTCAAATACAGTAACGTTCAGCACAAATAGATAATAATAATTTATGTGCAACACAAGGCATTGTTTACAAATTCACTGGGTGGCTTGTCAGCTGCTTGGTTACCAAGGCCAACTCATTATCCACAACGTTAGATACCGTAACCTAGCGTTCTTCCTGGCTTCAATACGCACGATAAGCAAAACTGTCGGTCATTAAAATGTTTCCGTACATCCAAAGTTCCGAGACGAGTTATAATTAGCTAATTATTTTTCATAAAACAGTGTCGTTTGATGTTTTTTTTTTTGCTATATCACCTGCTGCTTACAAACGCTAGAAGTCGACGTCGCTGACAACAGACTCCAGTGTCGTTTGAGTTTGCGCGCCGCATCGAGCGCCAACTTCGGTTGAGAATTTTAAAGGGGAAGGTGATGTCGTAATGTAATTGGCCGACCAAAATACAACTGTAATCAACGCCACAGACACCAGGGGTCAGTAGAATCTCGTTGGTAAAAGGTCACTTTATACAAGTTTACTTTAACCAGGGTTGCTCTAGCAAAATACATTTGGACGTATTAAACAATATAATAAATTGCAGACTGCAGAACTATACTTGCTGGAGCATAAAATAAAGAATATTTTAACTATTTTCTGAGATCCCTGCAAGCCGTCACATATCATTTTCCACCTCCCGTAGGGCTCCACAATTAATCGAATTCACATGGAAATCACAATATTGACATGTTTAATATTCATACCGCAAGAAATACATATCATAGCCATATTGCATGCAAAGTGGCAATGCATTTTTTTGGAGGGGGGGGGCTGTTTTGCATGTTATTTTGGCATTAATGCGTGTCACATATCAGTTTGCAAACAATGTAATAAAAAATATCATTGCCTTAATAAAGCCGCATACAAACATGGACTCTTTTTTGTTTTCTAGAGTAAAGCAGCTCCAATATACAGGTGTTTCAGCCCAGCTCAGTGCTTTCTGTGGTGGTGGGGCAGCCAGAGGAATATACAGGTGTTTCAGCCCAGCTCAGTGCTTTCTGTGGTGGTGGGGCAGCCAGAGGAATATACAGGTGTTTCAGCCCAGCTCAGTGCTTTCTGTGGTGGTGGAGGGGCAGCCAGAGGAATATACAGGTGTTTCAGCCCAGCTCAGTGCTTTCTGTGGTGGAGGGGCAGCCAGAGGAATATACAGGTGTTTCAGCCCAGCTCAGTGCTTTCTGTGGTGGAGGGGCAGCCAGAGGAATATACAGGTGTTTCAGCCCAGCTCAGTGCTTTCTGTGGTGGTGGGGCAGCCAGAGGAATATACAGGTGTTTCAGCCCAGCTCAGTGCTTTCTGTGGTGGTGGGGCAGCCAGAGGAATATACAGGTGTTTCAGCCCAGCTCAGTGCTTTCTGTGGTGGTGGGGCAGCCAGAGGAATATACAGGTGTTTCAGCCCAGCTCAGTGCTTTCTGTGGTGGTGGAGGGGCAGCCAGAGGAATATACAGGTGTTTCAGCCCAGCTCAGTGCTTTCTGTGGTGGAGGGGCAGCCAGAGGAATATACAGGTGTTTCAGCCCAGCTCAGTGCTTTCTGTGGTGGAGGGGCAGCCAGAGGAATATACAGGTGTTTCAGCCCAGCTCAGTGCTTTCTGTGGTGGTGGGGCAGCCAGAGGAATATACAGGTGTTTGAGCCCAGCTCAGTGCTTTCTGTGGTGGAGGTGGGGCAGCCAGAGGAATATACAGGTGTTTCAGCCCAGCTCAGTGCTTTCTGTGGTGGTGGGGCAGCCAGTGGAAAATACAGAGTGTAGGGATTGGTAATGTTCTCTAGTTGCACCGTGATTGGCTCAGTATTCTGTCACTCATGGGGACACTACATCACCGCAAAATCTAAGGGTAGAGCTCGAAAATTCAAGCCCCTTGGGTGCTGCCAAAGTTACATTAGAAGTGCCCATCCAACATGGTCATTGGCCACAGATAAAATGACGTCAAATCACGTTATATCTACCGTAGCTTTGGTTGGACTGATCATGTCAACATCATACTTTCAAAATCTTAGCTAGCAAACTAGTAGTCATCATCATGAATCAAGTCGACAACCTACTGGCTAATCCTTTTTAATCCTTGTCATATGAAGAGAAATAACGAAGAGAAATGACAGATAAAACATATCGGTGCTCATCGGTCATTAGACATAAACATTACACAACAAGTTGGAAATCACAAACTCAACAATGAGTGGTCTGGAAGGAATCAGTGGCTAACTGCAAGCATTGTAAAGCAATCACTAGTCTGCTATTCAGTGGATTGGCTGTGTGGTCCAAGTCTGGGTTTAAGTATCTCTTTTCCAAGTTTAAAATGATAAACATTCAACATTGGCCATGCTGTCAATCCAGCGTGACTTCTGCCGTGTTCAAATCAACTGGAAACTAGGAACTGCGAAATCTCAGACTTCAAGACAATTGGGAACTCTGAAAAAAAACAAGCTCCGATTGGGAAAATAAGGTTTGAACGGGCATCCAACTCGGGAACTCGGGTCTCTTTCTAGAGCTCCGACCTGAAGACCACTGACGTCATGATTCTACCCTGGTTTTTTTTTCAGAGTTCCCAGTTGTCTTGAAAGCGCCATAAATCCAGAGAACGACAGACTTTGATGACAAAATTTGCCCACGAAGGACTGCCGCTCCACCTTCCTGTTCAAATGAGAACAGCCCAACAAGGTGAGTCCAAAAATGTCTTGTTTGCTGCTGCATAAGTTATGTATTTTTATTTATTTTATTGAACCTGTATTTAACTAGGCAAGTCAGTTAAGAGCAAATTCTTATTTTCAATGACAGCCTAGGAACAGTGGGTTAACTGCCTTGTTCAGGGGCAGAACCACAGATTTTTACCTTGTCGGCTCGGGGATTCGATCTAGCAACCTTTCAGTTACTAGTCCAACGCTCTAACCACTAGGCTACCTGCAGCCAGGGAGATGTGTATACTGTAGCTAAGAAAGTAATACTAAGTGTATGTTGTGTAGTCAGCTGTTAGTAGCCCATGTGCCTCACCCTAATAATTTGTTCCCTTTTCCCATCATAACTTAACCTACTGTTCTGACTTGGTGGTGCACATGTACTGTAGCCCCTAGCCTGTTTTAAAGAAATGTCATCATCGAATGTTGTAAGAGCTTTCATTGTCTGCTTATATGCCCCCTTTATTTATCCTACGGTTCTGACTTGGTGTACAGGGAGAATACTGTAAGAACGGCCCATGTTCTGAATTCTGTCGCTGTATATTTCAAAAGTGCTGAACAAATAGTTATATTGACTACGTCCGTCCAAGCTCGCTCATTATCTTAATCAAAATTACTGATTGCCTTTAGAGATTACCTTTATTTTGGGAGATTGCAAAATATGACCTTTTCATTCAAGATAAAGGATAAATATATTATTTCAGGTGATAATAAAACATGTCTTGTTTAATTACTTTTTCCTTAACTTGTTTCTCTAACTTTATAGCAAGTCAAGCTAGCTTGCGCTGCAGGGCAGCTAACTAGCTAAAGATAGACTAGTTTCAAGATTCCACTGTAGCTAGTAACCTCCACCTAACAATTATCATAAACAAACATCAGTACCATCACAGTAAACTTAAACGAGACGCAACATACATTTACATTTACATTTTAGTCATTTAGCAGACGCTCTTATCCAGAGCGACTTACAGTAGTGAATGCATACATTTCATTTCATTTCATGCATTTTTTTTTTGTACAGTCATATATACTTGGGCTTAAGAACATTACTAGTAATGTTATTTAACATTACTATTAAAATAATACTACATTTTAGGATGGGTAATTCTTTACAAGTTGCTAGCTATCCCAGAAAGCCTTCAAACTCAACTCTGGACCTCGAAGCCAGTTCCACTGCATTTTTTCATTTCTCCCCTCTAATCAAGGACTGAGTTAGACCTGGGACACCAGGTGTGTGCAAGTAATTATTAGGTAGAACAAAAAAACAGCAGGCTCCGGACCTCGTAGGGTAATAGTTGAGTACCCCTGACATAAAGCCATAACCGAAAACCACATATTTTCATTTTCTTCTGTGTTTTGGAAACGTTCTGTTCTTTGATGGATTCTGGCTTGACTGAAGAGGACACACAGTTTGAAAAATGTCAAAGTATGAGGTGTCCGTCTTGCAACACAGCCTTCAACCGCAAGAGGGCGTTGAGTTTTCACTCTGTTGCGGCACAACATAAAGGAGTGATTACAACATAAAGGAGTGATTACAACATAAAGGAGTGATTACAACATAAAGGAGTGATTACAACATAAAGGAGCGATTACAACATAAAGGAGCGATTACAACATAAAGGAGCGATTACAACATAAAGGAGTGATTACAACATAAAGGAGTGATTACAACATAAAGGAGTGATTACAACATAAAGGAGCGATTACAACATAAAGGAGCGATTACAACATAAAGGAGCGATTACAACATAAAGGAGCGATTACAACATAAAGGAATGATTACAACATAAAGGAGTGATTACAACATAAAGGAGTGATTACAACATAAAGGAGTGATTACAACATAAAGGAGTGATTACAACATAAAGGAGTGATTACAACATAAAGGAGTGATTACAACATAAAGGAGTGATTACAACATAAAGGAGTGATTACAACATAAAGGAGTGATTACAACATAAAGGAGCGATTACAACATAAAGGAGTGATTACAACATAAAGGAGTGATTACAACATAAAGGAGTGCTCACAACATAATTTCTTAGCTAAGCTATCTGTGACCGTCCGCCTTGATTCGGTCTTATGTAGCAACATTTGAAATGTTGTTTTTTACATTGGATAAAAGCGGAGACACAGCGCTACAAAATGGTATATAATACACAGCATTTGAGGAACAATGGGGAAAGTAATTTTGCTTTGAAAGTTGATGAACTTGTGACCTCACTTTTGAGAAAATGGCCCTTGAATGTTTTGGTACAGCTACTAGAGAGCTCTTCTTTGTCTACACCCATTCAGCATCGTTTACACCCTCTTATGCTTTAGCCCCACCCATCTCATTCAGGGTTCACATGTGAGGCCATTTGGTAAACAGAGTGAGTAGTGTAGTAAACAACCAAAGATTTCAAGACTAAAAGTGGTAAAAGTAGTAGCCTACAATAAGGAAAAATTCCAGGTAAACAGAAAGTCTCCAGATAAAAATATTTAATAAATATTAGATCGTGTTTAACCAGACACACTTTGTCTAAATTGATGGGTCATGTGAGAGAAATTATAACCCCCAGCCACATCTTGCTAAGTGGATGGGTCTCTACAGAAGGTGTAAACGGTACAGACAAATGGTTACATGCATAGTATCAATATCAACAATAGAAAGTGTCAATATCAAGAAAAAAAAGGTGTAAATGCCAAGAGAGAAAGAACAACATAATATACAGACTGTAGAAGAACAATACCAATAACCATAGCAGTGATGCTGGTGATGGACGAGGTAGTTATATACTGGTCATACAATCAGGGGTAAAGTGGCCGAGCAGTGTGTTAGGACAGAGTCATGTGTGTGTTAGGATAGAGTCGTGTGTGTGTTAGGACAGAGTCATGTGTGTGTTAGGACAGAGTCATGTGTGTGTTAGGACAGAGTCATGTGTGTGTTAGGATAGAGTCATGTGTGTGTTAGGACAGAGTCATGTGTGTGTTAGGATAGAGTCATGTGTGTGTTAGGACAGAGTCATGTGTGTGTTAGGACAGAGTCATGTGTGTGTTAGGACAGAGTCATGTGTGTGTTAGGATAGAGTCATGTGTGTGTTAGGACAGAGTCATGTGTGTGTTAGGATAGAGTCATGTGTGTGTTAGGATAGAGTCGTGTGTGTGTTAGGACAGAGTCATGTGTGTGTTAGGACAGAGTCATGTGTGTGTTAGGATAGAGTCGTGTGTGTGTTAGGACAGAGTCATGTGTGTGTTAGGACAGAGTCATGTGTGTGTTAGGATAGAGTCGTGTGTGTGTTAGGACAGAGTCATGTGTGTGTTAGGACAGAGTCGTGTGTGTGTTAGGACAGAGTCGTGTGTGTGTTAGGATAGAGTCATGTGTGTGTTAGGACAGAGTCATGTGTGTGTTAGGATAGAGTCATGTGTGTGTTAGGACAGAGTCATGTGTGTGTTAGGACAGAGTCATGTGTGTGTTAGGACAGAGTCGTGTGTGTGTTAGGATAGAGTCATGTGTGTGTTAGGACAGAGTCATGTGTGTGTTAGGATAGAGTCATGTGTGTGTTAGGATAGAGTCGTGTGTGTGTTAGGACAGAGTCATGTGTGTGTTAGGACAGAGTCATGTGTGTGTTAGGATAGAGTCATGTGTGTGTTAGGACAGAGTCATGTGTGTGTTAGGACAGAGTCATGTGTGTGTTAGGATAGAGTCGTGTGTGTGTTAGGACAGAGTCATGTGTGTGTTAGGACAGAGTCATGTGTGTGTTAGGACAGAGTCATGTGTGTGTTAGGACAGAGTCATGTGTGTGTTAGGACAGAGTCATGTGTGTGTTAGGATAGAGTCGTGTGTGTGTTAGGACAGAGTCGTGTGTGTGTTAGGACAGAGTCGTGTGTGTGTTAGGACAGAGTCGTGTGTGTGTTAGGAAAGAGTCATGTGTGTGTTAGGACAGAGTCATGTGTCTGTTAGGATAGAGTCATGTGTGTGTTAGGACAGAGTCATGTGTGTGTTAGGACAGAGTCATGTGTGTGTTAGGACAGAGTCATGTGTGTGTTAGGATAGAGTCATGTGTGTGTTAGGACAGAGTCATGTGTGTGTTAGGATAGAGTCATGTGTGTGTTAGGATAGAGTCGTGTGTGTGTTAGGACAGAGTCATGTGTGTGTTAGGACAGAGTCATGTGTGTGTTAGGATAGAGTCGTGTGTGTGTTAGGACAGAGTCATGTGTGTGTTAGGACAGAGTCATGTGTGTGTTAGGATAGAGTCGTGTGTGTGTTAGGATAGAGTCGTGTGTGTGTTAGGACAGAGTCATGTGTGTGTTAGGACAGAGTCATGTGTGTGTTAGGACAGAGTCATGTGTGTGTTAGGACAGAGTCATGTGTGTGTTAGGATAGAGTCGTGTGTGTGTTAGGATAGAGTCGTGTGTGTGTTAGGACAGAGTCGTGTGTGTGTTAGGACAGAGTCGTGTGTGTGTTAGGACAGAGTCATGTGTGTGTTAGGACAGAGTCATGTGTGTGTTAGGATAGAGTCGTGTGTGTGTTAGGATAGAGTCGTGTGTGTGTTAGGACAGAGTCATGTGTGTGTTAGGACAGAGTCATGTGTGTGTTAGGACAGAGTCATGTGTGTGTTAGGATAGAGTCATGTGTGTGTTAGGACAGAGTCATGTGTGTGTTAGGACAGAGTCGTGTGTGTGTTAGGACAGAGTCATGTGTGTGTTAGGATAGAGTCGTGTGTGTGTTAGGACAGAGTCGTGTGTGTGTTAGGACAGAGTCGTGTGTGTGTTAGGACAGAGTCGTGTGTGTGTTAGGACAGAGTCGTGTGTGTGTTAGGACAGAGTCGTGTGTGTGTTAGGACAGAGTCGTGTGTGTGTTAGGACAGAGTCGTGTGTGTGTTAGGATAGAGTCATGTGTGTGTTAGGACAGAGTCATGTGTGTGTTAGAACAGAGTCATGTGTGTGTTAGGACAGAGTCATGTGTGTGTTAGGACAGAGTCATGTGTGTGTTAGGACAGAGTCATGTGTGTGTTAGGACAGAGTCATGTGTGTGTTAGGACAGAGTCGTGTGCGTGTTAGGATAGAGTCGTGTGTGTGTTAGGACAGAGTCGTGTGTGTGTTAGGACAGAGTCATGTGTGTGTTAGGACAGAGTCATGTGTGTGTTAGGACAGAGTCGTGTGTGTGTTAGGACAGAGTCATGTGTGTGTTAGGACAGAGTCATGTGTGTGTTAGGATAGAGTCATGTGTGTGTTAGGACAGAGTCATGTGTGTGTTAGAACAGAGTCATGTGTGTTAGGACAGAGTCATGTGTGTGTTAGGACAGAGTCATGTGTGTGTTAGGACAGAGTCATGTGTGTGTTAGGACAGTCATGTGTGTGTTAGGACAGAGTCGTGTGTGTGTTAGGACAGAGTCGTGTGTGTGTTAGGACAGAGTCGTGTGTGTGTTAGGACAGAGTCATGTGTGTGTTAGGACAGAGTCATGTGTGTGTTAGGACAGAGTCGTGTGTGTGTTAGGACAGAGTCGTGTGTGTGTTAGGACAGAGTCATGTGTGTGTTAGGACAGAGTCATGTGTGTGTTAGGACAGAGTCGTGTGAATAGAGGCACTGCAGATAGTGCTGATGACTGGGAACTCGCCCCCCCTAGTGATGAACTGGTCCATCCGAACCAAAAAAATAAAAAAATAAACGTTCAAACAGGTCTCCTGTGGAGTCGTAGCTTTCGACATATGCCATAGTTTCCTGAAATGAGTCACACTAGCAAAGTGGTTAGCTTTTATAGTTAGATAGCTACCTGACTGGCTTGACTGTGACAATGAATGACCCCCCCCCCCCCCCCATGAACGCAAAGAGTTTAACGCATCTGGTGGACATGAGGCCTCAACCACATGTAACTTCCAATTACTCCATTTTGTTTTCTCTCTTGTGGCTGCTTCCCACACACACCAAGCCCAACCCCTGTCACTCAAGCAGCACAGTTTCTCCTTCTCACTGTGGGAAGTAGGGATGCTGAGGGTGCTGCAGTACCCCCTTTGATAAATTTAAATTAAAATATATATTATTATTATTATTATTATTTTTCCCACAAAATTACATTACTCTTGTGTGAACAGACAAAAAGATTCTCCTCAGCACTCAGTCAACTGACTGTTCCAAACAAGAACGATGCTGCTCCACTTTACTTCTTAAATATAAGTCATTTATATCTCTATGACTACAACAGTTCACCCAAGTGTTTTAATCTATATCTCGTGAAAAAATCTCCTATCGTAATATTGTAAGGGGGTGCGTGCTCAGGAGCAGGAGATCGAACTTGGTATAAAACAGAGCAGTTTAATAAGTGCTCAAAAACTCAGAAAACCAAAATATACAAGTGGGTAAAAAAAAAAACGTTGCACACCAGAACATATCTTGCACATAGCTTACAAACAAACAAACAATCACCGACAAGGACATGAGGGGAAACAGAGGGTTAAATACACAACATGTAATGAATGGGATTGGAACCAGGTGTGATACAAGACAAGACAAAACCAATGGAAAATGAAAAGAGGATCAGCGATGTCTAGAAGGTCGACGACTTCGACCGCCGAACGCCGCCCGAACAAGGAGAGAGACCAACTTCGACCGCCGAACGCCGCCCGAACAAGGAGAGAGACCAACTTCGACCGCCGAACGCCGCCCGAACAAGGAGAGAGACCAACTTCGACCGCCGAACGCCGCCCGAACAAGGAGAGAGACCAACTTCGGCGGAAGTCGTGACAAATATATATTTTTTAAAACACACCTAGATTTTCTGCCCATATCGTGCAGCCCTACTCTCCCTCCCCCCATCTTTTTTTGTAATCAGAGAGTGGTTGGTTGTATTTTTCTCAAACCTCTTTCAGCTTCGAGCTTCGTGGTACAAACTTTTCTCATCATGACAATAAGAACTCTGTTTTCTCTGTTCTCTTCAATGACCCAAGTAGCCTACACAATGTTCACTACTTAGCACAGTGGGGTCAACCTACTACACAAGACCCTGAACCACCGGATTGGTTGTGGCCTCTTACTAACCCATCAGCTGCTTTGTCGTGAATCCCTTTAGAACAACATAAGTGTGGACTGACCTTTTGTGGTGTTCAACCCGGTCATAAGGAGCTGTCGCCGTAATCATATTTTTGATACATCCTCCTTTGACCTTATCACATGTTGTGTGTGTGTGCGCGTGTGTGTGTGTGTGTGTGTGTGTGTGTGTGTGTGTGTGTGTGTCGTGTGCGTGTGCGTGTGCGTGTGCGTGTGCGTGTGTGTGTCGTGTGCGTGTGCGTGTGTGGTGGAAACACGTGGTTCGTGACAACAACCACAGGTAAAAACCTTAGGGGACCTCAAATCCCTCAGTTGACCGTGTAGGATTTGAATAGACTAACTTAATGCCTGGCTAAGTCGTCTAATGATGGGGGTATCTGAGCTCATCACATGTCAGGTGAGGTACGAGTCTGTGGCAGACGCCACCTGTCTTGTAATCTCCACAGCAGAACAAACTATTTTGAGGTATTGTGGAGCTAAATATTTCCACCCACAGAGAGAAAAAAAAACCTTAAGAGGACCCCAGTGCCACAGTAGTAAAAAAATTGAATTGAATGACTCAGTCGTGTTCATGCTTGGTGTTTGGTAACAGACCTCATTACCTGTCTTGTAATTGCCAGTCCACAACATAACAACCCAATTTGAGGTATTGTAGCTAAATACTTCATTTCTACATGTTCACAACATGTCTGCAGTGACTGTCTGATGCTGTGTCCTAAAGTCTGTCAAATGTGTATATCGTTTTTTTTAAATCAACATTCTGTTTAAACATTTTGTGTATTTGTTTTTGGGCACCCGAGTGGCGCAGCGGTCTAAGGCACTGCATCTCAGTGTGTCACGCCCTGACCTGAGAGAGATGTTTTATTTCTCTATTTTGTTTGGTCAGGGTGTGATGTGGGGTGGGCATTCTATGTGTTGTATTTCTTTGTGTTTGGCTGAGTATGGTTTCCAATCAGAGGCAGCTGTCTATCGTTGTCTCTGATTGGGAATCATACTTAGGCAGCCCTTTTTCCCTCCTTCAGTTGTGGGATCTTGTTTTTGTACAGCTCAGTTTGCCTGAACGTGATGGTCGGTTTCCATTGTTTTGTTTTAGTGTTCTGAGTAAAATAAATATTTGAATCATGAGCACTTACTGCGCTTTGGTCTACTCCTTTTGACGACAAGCGTCACACTCTCCCTCACCCTGGTTTGATTCCAGGCTGTATCACAACCGGCTGTAATTGGGAGTCCCATAGGGCGGCGTACAATTGGCCCAGCGTCGTCTGGGGTTTGGTCGTCATTGTAAATAAGAATTTGTTCTTAACTGACTTGCCTAGTTAAATAAAGGTTACATTTAAACAATATATTTGTTTTTAATTCACATAAAACTGTTTTATTAGTTTCATATTGACACCAGATGGCAGGAGACACCAACTTTCCCTATTCTTAAGAACAAGTGATGACTAACTGCTAATACGCTAAAGAAGGTTCACATCTATTCACGTTTAGGTTGATATATTGTTAAATTGTCCACAATTGTTTTTGATCTTGTAGAACATAAAAATAAAATGTCTCATGAAATCATCCAAAAACAGCTTTCCTTTTTCTGACTGTTTATGTTTATTTATTTAATTTAACCTTTATTTAACTAGTCAAGAACAAATTCTTATTTACAATGACAGCCTAGGAACAGTGGGTTAACTGCTAAGTTCAGGGCCAGAACGACAGATTTTTACCTTGTAAAACTCTGGGATTAAATCTAGCAACCTTTCGGGTTACTGGCACCAACGCTCTAACCACTAGGCAACCTGTCGCCCTGATGTAATGTACAGAATGTACAGAATATTGACAGGATATTCAGAGACAAGGGACATACTGTACGTCAAGATCAGCTCATTGTTTGATGGCAAACTCACGTCAACTTGCTGCACATAGATATAGGTCTACTCTGAGGGAAAGGTGATTTCTGTATGGGTGAACGTAAACAAATGCAGCTACTGTTGTTATTCTGTCTGCATTGTTAGTTAGCCTGTAGTTGGCTGGCTAGCTAGCTAGCTAGCAAGGGATAAGAACATTGCCAGCCAGTATGGTAACGGAACATTTAGAAGGAACGACTGCGTCGTGTCCATAGATACAGAACAAAAAGACTGAACGACTGGGTCACGTCTCTGGCAACGGAACCAATAGAACGAACGACCAGCCGGCTTGGGTAGCAATCCTAGATTTGTGTCGGGACTATATCTTGCGGATATAATAGTATGAATAAATTAATCAAAACATTGTTTTTAATTTAAAATATGTCAATCATTATTTAAATATGTTGGTAACCCAAATTGATAATGCCCTCGAAGCCGGTGTTTGGAGGATATATTGGCACTGTTTGCTGGCCCTCGACGGAAAACAACACCAGTACCAATATATCCTCCAAACACTGGCTTCGAGAGCATTATCACTTAAATACATCACCTCTCACTCATGAAGAGTAGGTCTGTATCCATAGAGATCACCTTTCACTCATGAAGAATAGGTCTATATATAGACTTGAACCTTTCTCACCATTCAGCCAAGACATGCATGGCACCAGCTGGAATACAACAGAGGTTCAGACAAAGTTCAATATGATTTATACTAGACTAACTATATAGGTAACCTAACCCATGAGTTCAATATGATTTATACAGAGCCTAACTATAGAAGTAACCTAACCCATTTCTACTTCCTTGTTGATGTTTGAAGACTGTTTTCTCAAACCCCATTATATTTATACCTCTCTTGAAAAGTACAGCCTACGTATTTGTTTATTACAGTTATTCTCAATCGCTTTGGCTCAATTCTCAAATGAGAATATTTTTTTTCAAAACAATACATTCAAATCTCTGAACAATTAGTTTCTTGTTTACACCAGATTTGAATTTCTTATTCATTTAAGCAAATTGCACTTGTTTTGGCAAGTGCGTGCAAAAGAGGAAGTACAATTGTCTACAATTTGCACAATAACTACATGCACCATGGCTGATCAAAACTGCTGAGTTGATTCTCAGTGAAATTGTCTAAACATTCTAAACATTGTAAACATTCTAAACATTCTAAACATTCTAAACATTCTAAACATCTAAACATTCTAAACATCAAAACATTCTTTCATTGTGTGAGCCGTCACATGCAACATGATCCATTTAAATATCAAAATCAGTCAGATATACATCTATATTCCATAAATATCTAGGACATGTAATGTTTGTGATCTCTGCTAAATTGGCAAATTACCTGCCAGGTGACATAGTAATGAAATAGGAATCACAATCTTACCAATCAAGTTTGGAAGCATATATAGGGAGCTTGCCCACAGCACGATCACTACCATGTTTAAACATGGAGGAACATCACAACCCTGAACAGCAGCTACATGCTCATGGAAGAGAAATAAGGGGTGTTGGAGGTGGTGGTGGGGGTGGGGGTGGTGGTGGTGGTGTTGGGGGTGGTGTTGGGGGTGGTGGGGGTGGTGGTGGTGGTGGGGGTGGTGGGGGTGGTGGTGGGGGTGGTGGGGGTGGTGTGGATGGTGTTGGGGGTGGTGGTGGTGGTGGTGTGTTGGGGGTGGTGGTGGTGTTGGGGGTGGTGTTGGGGGTGGTGGTGGTGGTGGTGGGGGTGGTGTTGGGTGTGGTGGTGGTGGTGGGGGTGGGGGTGGTGGTGGGGATGGTGGTGTTGGGGGTGGTGGTGGGGATGGTGGTGTTGGTGGTGGTGGTGTTGGGGGTGGTGGTGTTGAGGGTGGTGGTGTTGAGGGTGGTGGTGTTGGGGGTGGTGTTGAGGGTGGTGGTGGTGGGGGTGGTGGTGTTGGGGAGGTGGTGTTGGGGAGGGTGGTGTTGGTGGTGATGTTAGGGGGGTGTTGGGGGTGGTGTTGTTGGGGGTGGTGTTGGGGGTGGTGGTGTTGGTGAAGGCAAAGAATAAGAGTCCCTGATGAAATCAGAGCCACAATGTAAACAGGTCCACAGTTTCATAAACCACCGTCTGGCAATGGAAGAGGCTGGTCGGAGAGTACAGCCTAATGTAAACAGGTCCACAGTGTCATCAATTGTGCAAACATTCCTTTAAGGGAAAACAGGTAAATATGTAGTCGTTCTTTACTTTTGATACAGCATTTCATTCAGCAACTATTGTAAAAGGTAAATGCAAGTCTGAATATCACAATGTACCTTAAGATATGTATGAGGAATATACAGTAGTAGAACAGCATATTATGAATACAATATATTATCTGTAACATGATCTAGTTGTGAATTCTACATGTCATATATATAAATGACTGCACAACGACCTCATGCTGGTAGCAGAGCAGCAGTATTCAGCCATCAGCAAGAACAAGACATTTTCAACATGGACATAGCCAACAACATGGTCAAAGCCAACAACAGGGTCATAGCCAACAACATGGACATAGCCAACAACAAGGTCACAGCAAATAACATTGACATAGCCAACAACAGGGTCATAGCCAACAACAGGGTCATAGCCAACAACATGGTCATAGCCAATAACAGGGTCATAGCCAACAACAGGGTCATAGCCAACAACATGGTCATAGCCAACAACAGGGACATAGCCAACAACAGGGTCATAGCCAACAACATGGACATAGCTAACAACATGGACATAGCCAACAACATGGTCATAGCTAACAACATGGTCATAGCCAACAATTCCATCAGGCTAAGAGAGATCCAAAAGGGAATTATAAATGACAACGAGATCTTCGCTAACATCAATTCTGTCAGCATTTCCACTATAGACAAGAGTTTTGAAACAACTGTACAAGGTGCCATTTGAGAGGAATAGTGACAGAGTGAAGGAGCTGTGGTACCAGGAAGTTCAGGTAGGAGCTGTGGTACCAGGAAGTCCAGGTAGGAGCTGTGGTACCAGGATGTCCAGGTAGGATCTGTGGTACCAGGATGTCCAGGTAGGATCTGTGGTACCAGGATGTCCAGGTAGGAGCTGTGGTACCAGGATGTCCAGGTAGGAGCTGTGGTACCAGGATGTCCAGGTAGGAGCTGTGGTACCAGGATGTCCAGGTAGGAGCTGTGGTACCAGGATGTCCAGGTAGGAGCTGTGGTACCAGGATGTCCAGGTAGGAGCTGTGGTACCAGGATGTCCAGGTAGGAGCTGTGGTACCAGGATGTCCAGGTAGGAGCTGTGGTACCAGGATGTCCAGGTAGGATCTGTGGTACCAGGATGTCCAGGTAGGAGCTGTGGTATCAGTATGTCCAGGTAGGAGCTGTGGTACCAGGATGTCCAGGTAGGAGCTGAGGTACCAGGAAGTCCAGGTAGGAGCTGTGGTACCAGGATGTCTAGGTAGGAGCTGTGGTACCAGGATGTCCAGGTAGGAGCTGTGGTACCAGGATGTCCTGGTAGGAGCTGTGGTACCAGGATGTCTAGGTAAACCATTGGTGTACACATGGTACAGTTGAAGTCGGAAGTTTACATACACTTAGCTTGGAGTCATTAAAACTCGTTTTTCAACCACTCCACAAATTTCTTGTTAACAAACTATAGTTTCGGCAAGTCGGTTAGAACATCTACTTTGTGCATGACACAAGTAATTTTTCCAACAATTGTTTACAGACAGATTATTTCACTTATAATTCACTGTATCACAATTCCAGTGGGTCAGAAGTTTACATACACTAAGTTGACTGTGCCTTTAAACAGCTTGGAAAATTGCAGAAAATTATGTCATGGCTTTAGAAGCCTCTTATAGGCTAATTGACATAATTTGAGTCAATTGGAGGTGTACCCGTGGATGTATTTCAAGGCCTACCTTCAAACTCAGTGCCTCTTTGCTTGACATCATGGGAAAATCAAAAGAAATCAGCCAAGACCTCAGAAATAAAATTGTAGACCTCCACAAGTTTGGTTCATCCTTGGGTGCAATTTCCAAATGTTCATCTGTACAAACAATAGTGCGCAAGTATAAACACCATGCGACCATGCAGCCGTCATACCACTCAGGAAGGAGACGTGTTCTGTCTCCTAGAGATGAACGTACTTTGGTGCGAAAAGTGCAAATCAATCCCAGAACAACAGCAAAGGACCTTGTGAAGATGCTGGAGGAAACAGGTACAAAAGTATCTATATCCACAGTAAAACGAGTCTTATATCGACATAACCTGAAAGGCCGCTCAGCAAGGAAGAAGCCACTGCTCCAAAACCGCCATAAAAAAGCCTGACTACGGTTTGCAACTGCACATGGGGACAAAGATCGTACTTTTTGGAGAAATGTCCTCTGCTCTGATGAAACAAAAATAGAACTGTTTGGCCATAATGACCATCGTTATGTTTGGAGGAAAAAGGGGGAAGCTTGCAAGCCGAAGAACACCATCCCAACCGTGAAGCACAGGGGTGTCAGCATCATGTTGTGGGGGTGCTTTGCTGCAGGAGGGACTGGAGCACTTCACAAAATAGATGGCATCATGAGGGAGGACAATTTTGTGCATATATTGAAGCAACATCTCAAGACATCAGTCAGGAAGTTAAAAGCTTGGTCGCAAATGGGTCTTCCAAATGGACAATGACCCCAAGCATACTTTCCCATGTTGTGGGAAAATGGCTTCAGGACAACAAAGTCAAGGTATTGGAGTGGCCATCACAAAGCCCTGACCTCAATCCTATAGAAGATATGTGGGCAGAACTGAAAAAGCATGTGCGAGCAAGGAGGCCTACAAACCTGACTCAGTAACACCAGCTCTGTCAGGAGGAATGGGCCAAAATTCACCCAACTTATTGTGGGATGCTTGTGGAAGGCTACCCAAAACATTTGATCCAAGTTAAACAATTTAAAGGCAATGTTACCAAATACTAATTGAGTGTGAACTTCTGACCCACTGGGAATGTGATGAAAGAAATAAAAGCTGAAATAAATCATTCTCTCTACTATTATTCTGACATTTCACATTCTTAAAGTACGGTGGTGATCCTAACTGATCTAAGACAGGGAATTTTTACTTGGATTAAATGTCAGGAATTGTGAAAAACTGAGTTTAAATATATTTACCTAAGGTGTATGTAAACTTCCGACTTCAACTGTATATTGTACAGTGAGTTCTACTGTACTTCAGTGATGCTTGTATATACTTGTTGAAGTTGTAGATACCCATAAGAACAGAAAACATTTCTACTTTACTAAACCGCCTGATTCTAGAATAGGCTATGTAAAACTAACTTTATATTTGATTTCTGTGTTACATAGAGATGAATGGAGTTGGAAGGACATGAAATGACGCACGTTCTTGTTTTTATGGACGAGGCTGGGTTCAATCTGGCCAAAGGCAGGAGACGTGGCCGCAATCTCATTGGACACCGAGCCACAGTTGGCACACCAGGCCATCGCTGGGGGCAATATTACAACGTGTGCTGCCATTTCTGAGAATGATGTGAGCGCACATATTCCACACATTGGGCCCTATAACACCTAACCTCTCATGGCCTTCCAAAATACACTTTACAGAGACCTAATACCAGAACACCAAAGAGGTTTAGTTAGACCAGATTTGCCAAATTATGTAGTTGTGTGAGATAATGTCTTCTTCCACCGAACCAACGTTGTTATGGAATGGTTTTCCTGCCCATGAACGGATAACAATGGACTTCCTTCCATTATATTTTTTTTCAGCATGGAGGTGGAAAGTATCTGACTATCGGGCACAAGATCAGATGTCTCTGTTATGTCTCCGGTCCCGTGTGGCTCAGTTGGTTAGAGCATGGTGTTTGCAACACCAGGGTTGTGGGTTCGATTCCCACGGGGGACCAGTATGGAGAAAAAAGAATGTATGAAATGTATGCATTCACTACTGTAAGTCACTCAGGATAAGAGCGTCTGCTAAATGACTAAAATGTAAATGTAAGATCAGATGTCATGAATGCTGCTTGTGAGGACATCACAGGCGATCGTTGCGTCACACAAGGAGATTATTCTTTAAAAAAAAAAAAATTATGATGTTGACGATAATCTGTTGCCATACCAACAAGAGTGACAGGAAGTCCACCAAGAAGATGGGAACTTGTAGTGTTGCTACAAATATAAATTGACTGTATACATACAAATATGCATGTCCTTTTTTTCTGTGTACTACAGTTTTGTACAGTATTGACTTTTCCCAGTAAACTTTGACCTAGTGTTGAAATCGGTATCTTAAAAGCTCAGTGTGATACACAATAGCATTCAGCTAGACATAACTGACCTTCTGGTATAGCATAGTAAAGAAGTGTCAACAAAAATGTAGAACAAAACTGACATTTGTATATAATAAACATTTCCAGGGTTGAAAAAACATCTAAAGATTTTGTCCAGTACGACTCACACGATGACAAATAAAACGTTTCATTTTGGTGGCATTGGGCCAATTTACTGACACAATAACTAGGTTTTGAAGCATGAATTAAACGTTTTGGGTGAGTTATTACATTTTGCAGACATACATTTTGCAGACATACATTTTGCAGACATACAATAGGGTTGTGATGTCCCATAAAACAGATGTGACAATTGCACTTACAGTTTAGAGAATGTTAAGACTGTTTTTAAAAAAAATGAGCCAAAGCTATTGAGAATTCCACAATATGTGGAATTTATGGCAGTCGGGCAAGTTGAATCTAGAAGAAAAAGAAACGCACATCTACTAAGGCGAGGTGCTGGCTAGCGGAGTAGAAAACTAGAAAATAAGGGAGAGCCGCACACACTAGGAGCTCAGATGCAAAAATGTAATATCCAACGTTTCCACAGCCAAGCTGTCTTCATCAGGGTATGATCACAAACACTGTGAGATGACTCGTTTATATAGTAGTGTCAAAAGACACACAGGTGTCTGTAATCATGGCCAAGTGTGGCCTAATATCATTGGTTAACTCTGAAATATAAAAATGGCATACAAAGAACATACAAAAAAACAAATGGATAGCATACGATCATAGATTCATGAATATGCTATCCATTTGGGTTTTTTTGTATGTTCTTTGTATGCCATTTTTATATTTCAGAGTTAACCAATGATATTAGGCCACAGTGTTTGTGATGATACCCTGATGAAGACAGCATGGCTGTCCAAACATTGGATATTACATTTTTGCATCTGAGCTACTAGGGTGTGCTGCACTCCCTTATTTTCAAGTCAGGCAAGTTGAGCCTGCTCTGAGAATTATTTTACTGAATACCAAGAATTCCAGTACTTCAAGTATTACAATACTATATATCTGTCTGATTAATCTCATATGTGAAAGGCAGGTCACGCATAGCTCTTCTACATACATTCACATTAGAGTCATTTAGCAGACGCTCTTATCCAGAGCAACTTACAGTAGTGAATGCATACATTTCACAAATATGTTTTCTTCGTACTGGTCCCCCGTGGGAATCGAACCCACAACCCTGGCATTGCAAACACCATGCTCTACCAACTGAGCCACACTGGACCCTACATAAATAGGGACCCTACATAAATAGGGATCCTACATAAATAGCTAATATACATTTTGATCATAATCTTCGGGCAACCCAAAAAATACTCCTGACTTCCTTTCGGACTGTAATGACAATCCCATCATGTAGTGTAGTGCTCGTTCTGATCTGGAGTGAACTGATACTATAATCCTTATCTAACTCCATATGCTCTTCCTTCCAAAACATCAGCTCTCCTGATCTATAGTGAGATTCACAGCTAGCATGCTGTATAAAGGCTGTATTACACCTTATGGTGCAGCTAGCATGCTGTATAAAGACTGTATTACACCTCACGGTGCAGCTAGCATGCTGTATAAAGACTGTATTACACCTCATGGTGCAGCTAGCATGCTGTATAAAGACTGTATTACACCTCATGGTGCAGCTAGCATGCTGTATAAAGACTGTATTACACCTCACGGTGCAGCTAGCATGCTGTATAAAGACTGTATTACACCTCATGGTGCAGCTAGCATGCTGTATAAAGACTGTATTACACCTCATGGTGCAGCTAGCATGCTGTATAAAGACTGTATTACACCTCATGGTGCAGCTAGCATGCTGTATAAAGACTGTATTACACCTTACGGTGCAGCTAGCATGCTGTATAAAGACTGTATTACACCTTACGGTGCAGCTAGCATGCTGTATAAAGACTGTATTACACCTTATGGTGCAGCTAGCATGCTGTATAAAGACTGTATTACACCTCATGGTGCAGCTAGCATGCTGTATAAAGACTGTATTACACCTTATGGTGCAGGAAAAGGGAGACTCTCATGAACACAATGGTGTTCTCTGTTTGGCTTTACGACCCCCAAACCTTTCAGGAGACTCATCTGAAGGTAACCGGTACCGTTTGTATTTTTTTTTAAATAAATGGAAGTATGAAGGTAGTTTTGTGCCTGCCCAAAAAAAGGCTTAAATATCTGTACAAGAATAAAGGACAGACACTTCAAAACCTTTAGTAGTAAAGGCCAAAATCAATATTTTATCAAATGCATTTTTTTTATATACCTAAAGGGGGTCCTTAAATTATAACAATTCCACATGTCAGCCCCCCCCCCCCCCCCCCCCCCCCAACGTAATTAATTCATAAAGGTCATGTTAACTGGCTGATATTATCTCATAGAACAGAACATATGAGATCTCCTGAACCTGTGTTAACCTCAGAAACTGATTTTCAGCGTTTATTACAAACCCTTTTCTTACCCCATTCCTCTATTGTATAATGACTGTTTTACACCTTACTATACAGCTGGTCTATTGTATAAAGACTGTTTTACACCTTATGATACAGCTGGTCTATTGTATAATGACTGTTTTACACCTTATGATACAGCGAGCATGCAAGTATAACAACTTTATTACACACACTACAAAAGAGAAGGAAAATATTATATTTTGATGGAGTTAATTATCAACCATTGACTAGTTTAATCCTTAGCAGACCCCTAATCTCGTGTTATTATGGGTGTAAGAGCTTTCAGGGTGAACTTTCACCTCCTCTGTCCGATGACACTCTCTCAGTACTAAAGACCGTCTGCTTTATCAGCTCGGGTAGTCGGGGACAACCTCGTCAGTCACATGTGTAAATCACCCTTTGCTGTTGTTGTGCACTTTGTGCTTTGTGACAAAGCCGGTCAACTCCCTACTTACTGTATTGAAACCGGGTAGAAGGATCAAGTGAACGACTGAAATATAATAAATATACTGTCGATATACTGTCGATATACTGTCAATATACTGTCAATATACTGTCGATATACTGTCGGTATACTGTCAATATACTGTCAATATACTGTCGATATACTGTCGGTATACTGTCGGTATACTGTCGATATACTGTCGGTATACTGTCAATATACTGTCGGTATACTGTCGGTATACTGTCGATATACTGTCGATATACTGTCAATATACTGTCGATATACTGTCGATATACTGTCGATATACTGTCGGTATACTGTCGATATACTGTCAATATACTGTCGATATACTGTCGATATACTGTCGATATACTGTCAATATACTGTCGGTATACTGTCAATATACCGTCAATATACCGTCAATATACCGTCGATATACTGTCGATATACTGTCGATATACTGTCGATATACTGTCGATATACTGTCGGTATACTGTCGATATACTGTCGATATACTGTCAATATACTGTCGGTATACTGTCGGTATACTGTCGATATACTGTCGATATACTGTCGGTATACTGTCGATATACTGTCGATATACTGTCGATATACTGTCAATATACTGTCGATATACTGTCGGTATACTGTCGGTATACTGTCAATATACTGTCAATATACTGTCGATATACTGTCGGTATACTGTCGATATACTGTCGGTATACTGTCGATATACTGTCGGTATACTGTCGGTATACTGTCAATATACTGTCGATATACTGTCGGTATACTGTCAATATACTGTCGATATACTGTCGATATACTGTCGGTATACTGTCAGTATACTGTCGGTATACTGTCGGTATACTGTCGATATACTGTCGATATACTGTCGGTATACTGTCGGTATACTGTCAATATACTGTCGATATACTGTCGATATACTGTCGGTATACTGTCAATATACTGTCGGTATACTGTCAATATACTGTCGGTATACTGTCGGTATACTGTCAATATACTGTCGGTATACTGTCGGTATACTGTCGATATACTGTCGATATACTGTCGATATACTGTCGATATACTGTCGATATACTGTCGGTATACTGTCGATATACTGTCGATATACTGTCGATATACTGTCGATATACTGTCGGTATACTGTCAATATACTGTCGGTATACTGTCGATATACTGTCAATATACTGTCGATATACTGTCGATATACTGTCGATATACTGTCAATATACTGTCAATATACTGTCGATATACTTTCAATATACTGTCGATATACTGTCAATATACTGTCGATATACTGTCGATATACTGTCGATATACTGTCAATATACTGTCGATATACTGTCGATATACTGTCGATATACTGTCGGTATACTGTCGATATACTGTCAATATACTGTCGATATACTGTCGATATACTGTCAATATACTGTCAATATACTGTCAATATACTGTCGATATACTGTCAATATACTGTCGGTATACTGTCGGTATACTGTCGATATACTGTCGATATACTGTCGGTATACTGTCGATATACTGTCGATATACTGTCGATATACTGTCGGTATACTGTCGGTATACTGTCGATATACTGTCGATATACTGTCGGTATACTGTCGATATACTGTCGATATACTGTCGATATACTGTCAATATACTGTCGATATACTGTCGATATACTGTCAATATACTGTCGATATACTGTCGGTATACTGTCAATATACTGTCGATATACTGTCGGTATACTGTCGGTATACTGTCGGTATACTGTCAATATACTGTCTATACTGTCGATATACTGTCGATATACTGTCAATATACTGTCGATATACTGTCGGTATACTGTCAATATACTGTCGATATACTGTCGGTATACTGTCGGTATGCTGTCAATATACTGTCTATACTGTCGATATACTGTCGATATACTGTCGATATACTGTCGATATTCTGTCGATATACTGTCAATATACTGTCTATACTGTCGATATACTGTCAATATACTGTCGATATACTGTCGATATACTGTCGATATACTGTCGGTATACTGTCGGTATACTGTCAATATACTGTCGGTATACTGTCAATATACTGTCAATATACTGTCCATATACTGTCCATATACTGTCGATATACTGTCAATATACTGTCGATATACTGTCGATATACTGTCGGTATACTGTCGGTATACTGTCGATATACTGTCGGTATACTGTCAATATACTGTCGATATACTGTCGGTATACTGTTGATATACTGTCGGTATACTGTCGGTATACTGTCGATATACTGTCGGTATACTGTCAATATACTGTCGGTATACTGTCAATATACTGTCGGTATACTGTCGATATACTGTCGGTATACTGTCGGTATACTGTCGATATACTGTCGGTATACTGTCGATATACTGTCGATATACTGTCGGTATACTGTCCATATACTGTCGGTATACTGTCAATATACTGTCGGTATACTGTCAATATACTGTCGGTATACTGTCGATATACTGTCGGTATACTGTCAATATACTGTCGATATACTGTCGGTATACTGTCGATATACTGTCAATATACTGTCGATTCTACAACAGATGGAGGAAAAGGATGAATAACAGGGGAAGAAGTTTACTGTCTACAAAAAAATAAAACCCTTTTCTAGTGTTGTTACTGCCTCTACAGACACACACACACACACACACACACACACACACACACACACACACACACACACACACACACACACACACACACACACACACACACACACACACACACACACACACACACTGCTGAGAAGTGTCACCATCTGATTGACAGAATTCTGAGTGCCAGTACATCATGAACTTCATGTCTGAGGAGAGTGGGTTGGTTGGCTGGTTGGCTGGTTAGTTAGTTAGTTAGTTAGTTAGTTAGTTAGTTAGTTAGTTAGTTAGTTAGGTGGGTGGGTATGTAGGTAGGTAGGTATGTAGTTAGTTAGTTAGTTAGTTAGTTAGTTAGTTAGTTAGTTAGTTAGTTAGTTAGTTAGTTAGGTAGGTGGGTGGGTATGTAGTTAGTTAGTTAGTTAGTTAGTTAGTTAGTTAGTTAGTTAGTTAGTTAGTTGGGTGGGTAGGTAGGTAGGTAGGTATGTAGTTATTTGGGTGGGTCGGTAGTTAGTTAGTTAGTTAGTTGGGTGGGTAGGTAGTTAGTTAGTTAGTTAGTTAGTTAGTTGGGTGGGTAGGTAGGTAGGTAGGTAGTTAGTTAGTTAGTTGGGTGGGTAGGTAGGGAGGTAGGGATATTGGCTCGTGAGATAATTGAGACCAGACTGAGCTCAATATACGTAATAAGACATTTGACACACAAACACATCGATGGAAGAAGTTTTATCAATTCCGTAGGACAAAAACATTTTCTTGTAAGTTGAGTTGTGTATTTATCTAGATGTAGAGCGAGATTTGTTAAGAGACAGAACCACAGAGATATGGTTTTATGTAGATGTAGTCAGATTGGTTAAGAGAACTGTCATAGCCCTAACCTTAGATTGCCGTTTATTTTCTCTTTTTTGGGTTAGGTCAGGGTGTGATGTGGGGTGGGCATTCTATGCCATTCTAGGTTTTCTATTTCTTTGTGTTTGGCTGAGTATGGTTTCCAATCAGAGGCAGCTGTCTATCGTTGTCTCTGATTGGGAATCATACTTAGGCAGCTCTTTTTCCCTCTTTCTGTGTGGGATCTTGTTTTTGTACAGCTCAGTGAAGCCTGCAGAACGTGATGTTTTTTCTTTGTTTATTGTTTTGATTGAGTGTTCTGAGTTAAATTAAATATAAATATGAACACTTACCACGCTGCACCTTGATCTACCTTTAACGACGAACGTCACAAGAACATACAATAGAACAGAATCACATAGAACCGTTATTCATCGCTACGGATCTCCCACCGGTAGAGGAGGTCGATAGCAGTTGACTTTGTTCATTTACAACAGTGACATGGATATCTTTTAAAGGGTCAAAGGACCAAAACCGTTGGGCCGTCACTGCAAAGCAAACACTTGGCACTTCCGTAACAAATGTGTTTCCAGAGAAAATATCACTACAAAACAGCAGGCCAGATCTGGGTTCAAGTACTATTTGACATCTTTCAAATACAATACATACAGTTGAAGTCGGAAGTTTACATACACTTAGGTTGGAGTCATTAAAACTTGTTTTTTCAACCACTCCACAAATTTCTTGTTAACAAACTATAGTTTTGGCAAGTCTGTTAGGACATCTACTTTGTGCATGACACAAGTCATTTTTCCAACAATTGTTTACAGACAGATTATTTAATTTATAATTCACTGTATCACAATTCCAGTGGGTCAGAAGTTTACATACACTAAGTTGACTGTGCCTTTAAAAAGCTTGGAAAATTCCAGAAAATTATGTCATGGCTTTAGAAGCTTTATGGGCCCTAGGGAACACTACCTTTAACCAGAGCACTATGGGCCCTAGGGAACACTACCTTTAACCAGAGCTCTATGGGCCCTAGGGAACACTACCTTTAACCAGAGCTCTATGGGTCCTAGGGAACACTACCTTTAACCAGAGCTCTATGAGCCCTAGGGAACACTACCTTTAACCAGAGCTCTATGGGTCCTAGGGAACACTACCTTTAACCAGAGCTCTATGGGCCCTAGGGAACACTACCTTTAACCAGAGCTCTATGGGTCCTAGGGAACACTACCTTTAACCAGAGCTCTATGGGCCCTAGGGAACACTACCTTTAACCAGAGCTCTATGGGTCCTAGGGAACACTACCTTTAACCAGAGCCCTATGGGCCCTATGGAACACTACCTTTAACCAGAGCTCTATGGGCCCTAGGGAACACTACCTTTAACCAGAGCTCTATGGGCCCTAGGGAACACTACCTTTAACCAGAGCTCTATGGGCCCTAGGGAACACTACCTTTAACCAGAGCTCTATGGGTCCTAGGGAACACTACCTTTAACCAGAGCTCTATGGGCCCTAGGGAACACTACCTTTAACCAGAGCTCTATGGGCCCTAGGGAACACTACCTTTAACCAGAGCTCTATGGGTCCTAGGGAACACTACCTTTAACCAGAGCACTATGGGCCCTAGGGAACACTACCTTTAACCAGAGCTCTATGGGTCCTAGGGAACACTACCTTTAACCAGAGCTCTATGGGTCCTAGGGAACACTACCTTTAACCAGAGCTCTATAGGCCCTAGGGAACACTACCTTTAACCAGAGCTCTATGGGCCCTAGGGAACACTACCTTTAACCAGAGCTCTATGGGCCCTAGGGAACACTACCTTTAACCAGAGCTCTATGGGTCCTAGGGAACACTACCTTTAACCAGAGCTCTATGGGTCCTAGGGAACACTACCTTTAACCAGAGCTCTATGGGCCCTAGGGAACACTACCTTTAACCAGAGCTCTATGGGCCCTAGGGAACACTACCTTTAACCAGAGCTCTATGGGCCCTAGGGAACACTACCTTTAACCAGAGCTCTATGGGCCCTAGGGAACACTACCTTTAACCAGAGCTCTATGGGTCCTAGGGAACACTACTTTTAACCAGAGCTCTATGGGCCCTAGGGAACACTACCTTTAACCAGAGCTCTATGGGCCCTAGGGAACACTACCTTTAACCAGAGCTCTATGGGTCCTAGGGAACACTACCTTTAACCAG